>NW_017306269.1:4034149-4041024 GCF_000935625.1 Nanorana parkeri
CCGGTGACGTTGATGTCCGTGACGGCTAACGAAGGGAAGGGGGAGGAGTCAGGTGATGTCGATGTCCATGACGTCACCTGACTTCTCCCCCTTCGTTAGCCGACGTAGCCACTTGGGCCGGTGAGTTTGCCCAAGAAACTTTCTACACGAGCACCAGCCAAGGCATTGGCCTATACACATACAGCACAGCAATGAAGAAGTAATAAAATGAACTAGGATCACACTAATCCAGCACGTTATTATTTTGAGTTGCCCCACTCAAGCGGCGGCCATATTGAGTGGGGCACGTGAGATTAATAACGTGCTGGATTAGTGTGATCCTAGTTCATTTTATTACTTCATTGCTGTGCTGTATGTGTATAGGCCAATGTAGTTGGATCTGTATGTGCGTTATAATTAATCGATTTACAAAAATTTCGATTAATCGAACACGAAAATTTTAATCATTACCAGCCCTAATATATATACTGTATATCTTTTAGTTTAAATAGAAAGGCAAGGATCATCCAAACTCCCTTAACTGATATACCCATCCGTCTTTATATGAACTCCTTCACTAAAGACACTATGAATAAAAATAAACCAAAACAGCTAAGACCTAATCTCGATGGACCCCTGGGAGTATTGCTAGCAAACAAAGCAGTTGAGATTGAGGAGGAACTTGTGCCCTCCTATTCCCCTGTACCGGCAAATTCAGGGGGAACATGAAGGACACATACAGGGGAAAAACACAGGGAAGGTAAAGGTATACCCAGTTGAGGCCCATATCGAAAATCTGATAACTGCTGCAACTACACTAGGAGACAAGTTACAAGAAGTATAATCCATGTACTCCACATTTATGCAAAAACAGAGTAACAGTCATGTAGATGGGCTGTGAGTTCTTCCATTCTCATTACATGGTTCACAGACCCGAATCTGTGAAATCACTGGTGACCTCGCAAGCCTAGGAATTACCACCCTCCCTGAAGAAAATAGAAGCGACGAAGGCCTCTCTTGGTCGCAGCAGGGGATCCAGGGAAGATGGAAAGTAAAGTAATCTCGGGGGTCTTTGGTCAATCTGCGCCCATAATAAGACATTACCTAAAAGATGGAATGCCAATAGGGACGGAGAAATCGACAAGATCACCAAATAAGGAGTATATTTCCCTCATCCAAACCACAATGCCCACAACTATCACAAAATAAAGGAACCGTTTTAATATTTTAAAGTTCCTTTCCTGAACTTGAGTAGCTAAACTAGTTTTGAAGGTCAAAAAAAGAATTGTTCCAGTCCTTCTCCTTAATGGTCAGACCCAGATCCCGTTCCCATTTCCTAGTACAGAAAGGGCGTGTAGGTACTGCATGAGAGACCTTTCATTACAATTTTTTTCAAATGTGATAATGCTCACTCTGTCTTTTTTGTACCATATGCAGTTGCCCCTCCATAATTACTCTATTGCACAGGTTTATCAAGTATATCTTATATAGCAGTCTAGTCTTTCATGACAGTGTCAGCTCTTGGCATCATAGTGTTGTAAAAGAGTCGGCAACTTTTATCCTGGCACAGTGCAGTCACGAAGCCTCATAGCATTAACTCCGGCCTCTTCTATTACATAATCTCTGACATAATTAATCCAAGCTTTAGGCTTCATTTGCCATTCTATGTGCCTCAACCAACACTAGATACACCGTATACGTACAGGATTATCTCAATGCATTACGTCTGCTTGTGTGTTACTGATGCTTATCTTAAAAATATGGGGAGGAATGTCAACCGAGGCAAAACACAGACATGTCTGGTGCAGAATTTGTTCGATAATGAGAACAAACATCTGTACATTTGTTGAATATGATATTTGATGTCATATTTTTATGTCATATTCATATTCTTGTTCTTAGATTCATATACTATTAGGCGATGTAAACTAGGGGGCGCACACAGGAGGGTCTATAGAGGGGTCAGAGGAGCCCAGGATGGAAGGTAACGGTGGTGGGGGGTGGCTGTGCTGCGAGGTGGGGGCGCACACTGCAAGGCTGTGCGTGCTGTACAAGCGATTGGACGACTATAGAGCCGCCGATTGCTTGTATGTGTAACAGCCGTTACCGGCTGTTTACACCTGTCAGTGTAATCTGCTTGTGCACGCGCTCTAGGGGGCATGTGCGAGCAGAAAAAAAAAGCCGTACATTTACGGCGCCCAGCTGATAGTAGCTTGCCATCTGTCTGTTTATATACCACGTGCGTACGGCAAGTTTTTAAAATGTATCTATTGTCAAAAACTAAAAATAAATATTTTTTTTTTCTACATTGCATTTCCATAAGTTCTTTCCCACTCCTAAAAACCATATCCATCTAGAAGTCTGTAAACTTACTTGTTAAAGATGCCCATGGGATGTACTTCCTCAATGCACTGACACAATTTCACTGAGCCCTGTGCATATGTACACACACAGGGACCATGAGGAACAAAAGTAGTCACCTTCCAGTAGGAAGGACAGTGTCCGCACCAATTCAGAGATGATTTGAGGATCTACAGCTGAGTGATACATAAATAAAACACATTTTTGTTCATAGTTTAGGTACTTGAATGCATCTTTAAGATCTAATTCCTGATTTTAATGTCACTTTAAAGAGCTTTGAAACAGGCCCTCACTGGCCTCTGTAGCTGCAAGTACTGTGCAGTAAATTATACTTAACGATTACTTAAAAGACTCTGAATTTGGGTTTCGGTTGGTTTCTTAACAGCCTACAAATACTTTGTTGTTGTCTATTTTGGAAAGCTGTCAAGTTGAAAAGATTCACAGCAATAGAAAAAAAGGGCAGAGCTGCTGAGATTTCAGAGTTTCTTTTTTGAAGTTTGAAGATAAATCTCTTCACAATGCCTATAGCTACAGAGATAAGTGAGGAATTGTTTTAAACTGTTTTAATTCCATTTTCGGAATATGTAAATACTTGAATGTGCATAGTATGGACACAGGTCCACTTTAATTTTGTGGAGAGGATTTACCGGAATAGTTACCTTTTACATTTCAAAGATTGTCCTGTCTCAATAACTTTGTGTCTGTATCCTGGAGTGTGGCTTCCTCTGAAGTGGCTGCTAAGGATGTTTGATATCCTAAGATCTTATAACTTATAGCTTATATACTTATAATTTTAATTTATAGAAAATAAGTTGCATTTGAATCAGTGAGGAAGCGGGAAGTTGAAACATGTCATAAATAAAATCACAGCAAATTGCCTGACTTGATATTCAAGAATATTGTGTCAAATTGTAGCCATGCAGCTTGTGTGTCCTTTGGAGAGTTAGCTCCTCTTTCCTCTTTTCCACTCTATGAAGCTGACATTGGAGAGTTTATATTTATTTGCAAAATATGGTAGTATAAATGCTACACCCCAGATTTGGTAAACTAACGCAGTTTTGACTGTATGCAGTTTGCCTCGAGTCTCCTTTGGTATAATTTATGGCGAAGGGAATGCAATGCAGCATTACAAGCAAGGCCGTTTATCTTTTGTGTTGACTTCGGTGTACATTTCTGTCATTAAATCATAACGCTAGACCATTGTGTGACTTGAATAATAATTCGTTTGCACTATGAATAAGCAAGGAGGTAGATTTTGCAGAAATACTTAAAGTGCAATTCCAGGCAACAAGTGAAACCAAACAGTAAACTAATAATGCATTCTAACATTGGCAGCTTCACACACTAAATGACAGCCCTGGCTATGTGATGTAGCAGAAACTGTGATAGGTTCCCTTTGTATTAAACTTGTATTCAGCATACAAAAAACCCTCCCATCTCCCATGCTTC
This sequence comes from Nanorana parkeri, assembly GCF_000935625.1. Lineage (NCBI taxonomy): Eukaryota > Metazoa > Chordata > Amphibia > Anura > Dicroglossidae > Nanorana > Nanorana parkeri. The sequence goes on from NW_017306269.1 coordinate 4,037,939, forward strand.
AATATTGGTCAGGGGGGCTGCTTATCATAGTTATGGACACAAGAGGCAAGTGGGGCACATCCAAGCTTGACCTTGACTTGTTGACTTTCATAACAGCTGTGACTATTGTTGCGGCCTTTGGACATGGCTTCAGTCAGTCTACAGAACTGGTTATCATTGCCTATTCTCCGTCAGGTTCTCTAACCTTGTAGAGCGGTAATAAACAAGAATGTGTGAAAGGTATCGTTTGGTCCTGAGAAAAGTCATGACAAACTCTTACCTATCCTACTCGCTGCTGGCTTGTTATGGCTGGAAATTTACAGAAGTTCGGGTGCCTAAGGGGTCTGGGTAGGTACAAGTTGACTTGGGCATGGAGGAAGTGGGTTAAGAGATGCTGGCCAATAGACCAAGGACATCTATAGGCAAAAAAAAAGTACTGTGGGCGAAATCTCTGTGTTTTGAAGGTGAGTATTGCAGCTAAAGCTGTGATTGCTATTTTACCTTTTAATGGACAATTATTTTTTTTATCTTATTTGTGATTGGAGTTTTGCTTTTATTTGTTTCTTTCCATAAGAGATCAAAATAGTATATACAGTATATGTCCTTAAACTGTAAACAATTTAGCACTTTCCTTCTGTTGTTAAAGTGCCACATATATCCGATTATACGATCAGCAGATTTGGATTATATTTACTCCATATAAAACAGTGGTTTGGCTTTCTTCTGCAACACTATCCATTGGGCTTTCTTGGCACTATATGGAAGTAGACTACCTAAAACGTTTTGATGAGCACAAAATGTAGGTTTTGATCATTTTGTCAGACACCAGTTATCCTCCTATTGTGCTTTATACTGTGAAAGAATAATGCAGTGCCCAGCAGAAACAAACAAGAACATGCAAATTCCAAAAAGATGGCGTCCCTAGGGGGGAATAAAGCCCAGGACCCCAGCGCTGCAATGGAGACAACCTACTAGCTAATTACTTAGCATGCTGCCAGGTTAGTGCAAGTACGGAGAATCACCTACCAGCTTAGTATATCATTCTGCAACTGAAAGGCGAGGTGAGGGGGACACAGGGTTTATTCAAATAACATCTGATGGTATATATCCAGGAAAACATATCTATTAGCTGCATTCTCTACTGTATTGATTACAAAGTAAACCTCCCCCTGCCACCTTGACCGCTTCCCATTTTAAATTCATACTGCTCATTAACTTGATAGATGATCCCAGATAATTATAGGCTGTATGTGTATGGTGTGTTCCAATCAGCCACTTCCCAGTTAACAGATGTATCTGTGTTCTGCAGAATAATCAGGCCTCCATCGGGCATTTAGCTGCCAAATGGGGTGAGAATTGTGTGACAGGTGTTGCCGTTGGTCGTTTGGCAGCAACAAGCAGATCATTTTTTATCGTATTTTCCTTCCCATGGATCGGTCTCGTCAAAACATTGAGTTAACTGTGTCTGGAAATATAGATCAGACTAAATAATATACTTTGAGCTAAAGATCAGACTAAATAAAGACAGATAAATAGTAGGGTAGGTTTAAGGCAACCATATGTGGGCCTAATTTTCAATAGAAGCAGTTCATCTTACAGCAATGTCAGATGGCCACTTAAACACTCTGTCTGCATCCTCTTTCATGGTTCCAAATGTGTTAAATATGACACATGAGCATGTTAACTGATATTTTTTTTTTTAAGAGATGATGCAAACAACATTTCAGCACAGAGGCATTGCAAACAGATGCTGCTGTATGTTAGTGAATATTAATTATACCAGTGTTGGCATGCAAAACAAAGAAAATACACTGCGATAAGGAAAGAGAAATGGCAGTTAGATGTTAATGAAAGTGTTCCATATTGTTAAACTTAGTTTACCAATGTTTTCATCAACACTCCTTTCCTCTCCTCTCCTCTCCATTCCTATTAAATACATTCACAATTTTGCAAAATGAAGTAATTTAGGTTAGATTAAAAGTTTTACATTATAACACTTTTATTAGTTAAATAGAACATTAGAGGTCTTATCACATTACTGAATGGAGACCCAACTGAGAAGGGGGCTACCCATGCACCTCTCATCCCACACACAAGGTCAGCAATCATAAGCCAGGGTCATACACAGAAGAGCAGAGAGAATTGAGGTACCAAATTGGGAGAATGAGGTGGAAAGTAGGTGTAGAACGCAGGGCACGCAGGGACAACTGATGACTACTGAGCAACTTGATCATGGCTCCTGTCCATTTAAATAGACAAATAGCCCGCTAACGAGTGTGCGCCAGTGCATGTACGTTATTGTGCATGTACGTTACCGTCCGCACATGTCTATGTGCCTAAGCATGTTTGCCTGGAACCTTGAGCAGGGACTAGTTTGCGGGTAAGTCTCTTACAAGTCTATACTATACTAAAAAGATGGATAGTTAATGAGCAAAGAATAAAAATGTTTTAGATAGGGTGAAAGGCTCATTTAGGATGAGTGATCAAATAAAGACTAAATCTTACTGGCTATCATTAAAATAAACCTGAACTTTACTTAAAAAGTAAAGCCAAACCTAAAACAATCACAAGAAGCCTCTTATTACCTTTCTTTAAAGAAACACTTGTTTTGTGCCCCCGCTGACTTAGTTTGCTTCATTATTGGGGCCTGGCATCATGACTAAGCCCTAATAATGCAATTTCACTATACAGTGAGACTGTCTTAGGTGCAAGGAAGGTGCACTCCCATTGGATAGGGGGTGGATGTTGGAGCTTAGCAATGAAGCCTCCGAAAGATTCAGGCCCGAGGAACAAGATGAAATTAAACCAGAGAGGAACACAAAGTATTTTCTGGCTAATAATAAAGATAATAGCAGGCGTGCTGCATACCTCCCAACTGTCTGTCATTTAAAGGGGATGTCACTCTTTTGAAACCAAATTCCTCTGTCCCACTTTCCCCTTGAAGTGTCCCTTTTTTTAGTCTGATGTATGTAACTCAATAGAAAAATGTAATATATACATATATATATACATGTCTGCATCCCTTTAATAAATATATATCTATTTACAGTATATAGATATATATATCTATATACTGTAAATAGATATATATTTATTAAAGGGATGCA
>NW_017306269.1:4041072-4045848 GCF_000935625.1 Nanorana parkeri
ACTATATACAGTGTGTGTGTGTGTGTGTGTGTGTGTATGTATATATATATATATATATCAAAAGTATTATGTTTGCGTATCCATTTTTTTGTGATCCCCGTCACTGGAGGTGTCTCCTGGCCTTATATATTTTGTACTATAGGGTGTCTTTTTTTCTCATCTCAGAAAGTTAGAATTTATGATCCTGGGGTGTCTCCTCCTCGGCAGAACTTTTTTTTCTAAGAGTTTCAAATGGAGTATAGGTTAGAATAGTTAGTAACTTAAATTATCTTAGTTCTTGCAGGCTCAAATCTCATGGTAAATTAGGGGAACCCTTTAGGAAAGGCATAGAAAACAAAGAGAAACATACATTTATTATTAACCCATTTATATATAAGCTTCACGATATCTTTATACTGTCCTAAGTCATATTAAAATAAACCATATTTCTATGTGTTGATCAAATAGGTTTGTAGTATGCCACCATTCAAATAAAAACATACATGAAAAAGGTCTTTCTCTGACTGAAGGCCCACATAGCTCAGATTATGCTTAAAATATTAAAGTTACAATTATGATAAATGTATAGAATATTCAGCATTTATATCAGCTGGGATCCCTGCAAACACAATTCACATAAAATATATGTATCAAATATTCGATAATTAATCTCTGGAGAGAAGAAAAATCTACTTTGAAGTCTACTGACCTCAAAAAGAGGGAATGCAAAAGATTTAACAGATCAGTCACAATGCTGTGTAAAGTAAAATTTGAACAGCGCTGTGTAAGGTAGGGATATGCAGAATTTCAAATGTGGCATCTACCAAATGTTTAAAGCTCGATTCACATTTGTGGTTCCCCGCTTAAAAATAGCAGTTAGAGTTTTTGACATGATCTGTGCATGTGATATATGTTCAATACTCTATACAGGGTGGACAGTTATCAACTAAATAGACAACCTTATGCAATGTAGAATATCATGTGAATTGACGCACGTTACCGTGTGCACCGAAACGCAACTGTCACCCTGCTTGATTTTGTACCTATTTTATATCATAGAGAATGTAACAGGAGGAGCTGGAACACACAAAGGTGGACATCCAAAACTCTCTCGGGGACAGAAACAAATTTAGGAATCATGGCATGGAGAGCTCACTGTTGGAGTGTCCAAGGCATATAAGAAGCCAGAGGCTGTCTCAGTCAGCTAGGCTCTACCTGTAACTAAAATATTATGTTTGGGTGGGCTGACCCTTTAAACATGTCTGTAACTCCAAGGGAGCCTTATCTAGTATAGGTGTATCATAAAGACCACTGTTTCTCAGCTGTTCCATATTATCTACTGAGCCACTGGTCACTCTACTAAACACAGTATTTGACAACAAATAAAGCCACACGGTATAAAATCAGATATCTGCAAGTTAAATGTGTTAATTTGACTGTTTTGTACATTTCCAGGGTATCAGCAGCCTTTTCAGTTCCTTGAAAGTGGTGAGGCTTTTACGGCTGGGACGTGTGGCGCGAAAACTGGATCACTACATCGAGTATGGAGCTGCAGTCTTGGTCCTTCTGGTCTGTGTGTTCGGCTTGGCTGCCCATTGGTTGGCTTGTATCTGGTACAGCATTGGCGATTATGAAGTCATCAACGAGGACACAAACACCATTAGGAATGAGAGCTGGCTGTCTCAATTGGGAATGACCATTGGATCCCCCTACAGGTTTAATGTTACAGGTTCTGGGAAGTGGGAAGGTGGACCAAGCAAGAATTCTGTCTACATCTCCTCACTGTACTTTACAATGACCAGCCTCACTAGTGTTGGCTTTGGAAATATTGCACCGACAACTGATGGAGAGAAGATCTTTGCTGTGGCCATGATGATGATTGGATGTGAGTAAATAATAATATTGCTGCAGATGATTTTAATGGGAGTATGGGCTCTTTCAATCCATTTCTGGAATGTGGCAGCTGATGAGTAAGCATTGTCTAAGCACATGAACTGATGCTAGTTTGTAATGGAAGAAGATTTGCAATTTTTTTCTGTACATAACAGAGTTTGTTATGTAATTGTAATGTCAGTGATATCACTGTTCTCTTGTGAATGGATGGGATGAATTCTTTTGTTTCGAGTGAGGCTGTATTCTTAGTAATGCCACCTACCGTATGTCTTGTGATGGGCTACCTTGCCAGGGATGTCACTGGTCATTAGAGCATTGATTGACTACATTCTCAATTATGTCATAGGTCTCTAGTAATTGGATGGAGTGAATTTTCAGTATGCCAGATTTGCTAATTTTTCCTATTAATGATCAATATATATGCAGTTTACATGTACATCATCTGCCATGTCAAGGATGTCACTGTCTACTGAATGCATGGGGTGAATTCTTAGGGCTCATTCACACCAACAGCAGTGCCAGCACAAGAACACATGCTTTTGCCTTATCTCCTATCCTTTTAGTTCACACCAATGGAAAAAAATAGGACATGTTGCATTTTTGAGCACAGAATTCCATTGCCCTGTAACACATTGCACTACACTGGTAATAGCATACATTTAAAAAAACATGCAATACAAAACAGAGCAACTACACAATATGCACACACATGGTGTGAACGAGCCCTCAGTGATCTCATTGGTTTCTAGTGCATGAGAGGGTGCATTCCTTATAATGCCACCGGTTTATAGTGAATGTTGGCTGCGTTCTCAGTGATGTGACAGAAAATATACTTTTTCGTCCCTAATAATGGATCGAGTGAATTGTCATTGATGCTACTTTTCTATGCCAGATTTGTAGTTTTGTCCTGACTCATTCACACAGGTGATTAGGGCCAACATATGACAAGAATCAGCGTATTCCTGTGGCTGGGATCACAGGGGGTTGTGGACAGCTGCGGCTGCTCAGACTAAAAATCAATGACAGGCTCAGGAGCTGTCCACTGTTATTTGCATGTATTCGCACATCCAGCGGTTACATGCAGTTGGGGACAGATGAGTGACCCTGGATGCAAACTGTCTTTGTCCAGGGTCACTCTTCTGTTCTGAACTGCATGTAACCGCTGAATGTGCAGATGAATGCAAACAAACACAGACAGTTGTGGAGCCTGTCTGCCTGTCATTGATTTCTACAGACTGAACTGCAAGGATATGCATATTCTTTGCTGCATGTTGGTTCCTATTGTCCTTGTGAAGGAGGTGAAGTTATGAAAGAATGCACCAGCACACCAGTATCCACCATATCAATACGTTCTTTATTGAAGTCAGATATTCATGGCATCACAAAGAAACAAAGCTTTGCGTTTGCAAGGTTCCTTTATCAGGCAAATAATGTGATGAGCATTGATGTGCGTTGCATTTCATTGTGATGCCATGAATATCTGACGTCATTAATGGACGGATTGATATGGTGGACACTGGTGTGCTGATGACTCCATTCTTTGATTTATTTTGTATGCAGCACCATCCGCTTGTCACTACAGCATCTAAGATAACCACTTTGGAGATATCGGTTGGGGGTGCGATGGGATTTTCTTAAAAGTTGAGGTGACGTGATGTCACCTGTGTCTCATGAAGGGCTGCCTCCCCAGGAATGTCACTGTCATTAAAACATTGGTTGACTACTCGTCTCGGATGAGTTTCATTCTGCAAGAAAGCCCTGGTCCCTATTTTATGACCAGCTGTATTCTCAGTGATGTCACCAATGTATAGGAAATGGTGGGCTGCATCCTCAGTGATGAGATACATAGATATGCTATGTTCTCAGTAATATCATGAAGAATGGAAATGCTGTGTTCTCAGTGATGTTATTAAGGAATGGGTATGCTGTGTTCTTAGTGATGCTATTAAGAATGGATATGCTGTGTTCTCAGTAATATCATGAAGAATGGAAATGCTGTGTTCTCAGTGATGTTATTAAGAATGGATATACTGTGTTCTCAGTGATGTTATTAAGAATGGATATGCTGTGTTCTCAGTAATATCATGAAGAATGGAAATGCTGTGTTCTCAGTGATGTTATTAAGAATGGATATACTGTGTTCTCAGTGATGTTATTAAGAATGGATATACTGTGTTCTCAGTGATGTTATTAAGAATGGATATGCTGCTTTCTCAATGATTTCGTAAAGAATAGATGTGCTGCTTTCTCAAAAATGTCATAAAGATTTGAGGTCACTGGTCTGTAGGAAATAGATAGGAAGCATTCTCTATGATGTCACTGGTCTTGGATGAATATATATGCTCTACTTTCAGTAATGTCAATTGGATAATTTGTATTACAAGTTATAACATTGGTGTCCATTGCTAGTACCCTATACTGTATGTCCAAAAGAGTATTGGCAACAAAAATGATCTCTTTTGTTTCCTAATGATATTAATTGATAACATACAGATATTGTCTTGCTCATATAATGTGTACATTTTGCTACATGTGTGTGATCTAGATTAAGATTCAAGTGAATCTATCAGCCTCTGTAGACTTTTGAAGTGTCCTAAGAGAAGGTACATTCTGGTGCCTACCATTGTTAACCAGAAAAGCCTCTTGTGTGCACTCCAAATCAGTGCTTCAACATTGCAGATGGGAGAGCTAATAAGCCCATCCCCCATGGAGTCTTTTTCACCAGCTACCCCACTAGTCAACGGGAACACTGTTGTGACCAATCAGGACACATTGGGTGAAAAGTTAGTGGCACCAATACACACACTTTGAGCAACAATAATGAGCATCAAAGAGGGATGCAACTTATTTATTTGTGTAGGGATCCTCTGCAGCCTGTCACTGCAATACATCTAAATAAAATGG
>NW_017306269.1:4045880-4047494 GCF_000935625.1 Nanorana parkeri
GGATTTCCTGGACAGGAAAGAAAGAGAAATCTCCCCAGGCACAGAGGGCAGGACAAAGCCGACAAGGCTGTTAACACTTTTCTACTCTATACAAAATAAAAAAAAAGGTTTATATGCTATAACGCTACTCTTAGGGGGTGATTTACTAACCTAAACACACGCACGCACCAGGTGCATGTGATTTTTACACAGCAAAGCGTATTTATCAACCAAAAAGTCTCTAAAAGCATATTTCCACTAATGCCATATATGGAAAAATCATGCACATGATGCATATATAATGCTGCTTCACAGTTTAGACAAAAATGGTTAGCTCATGCATTTACATTCCTGCATTCATCAACGCAAGCAACACAACGTAGAGCTAATTTACACAACATCACCTTGCAATTCAGGGCAGGGCTTTGCACAACACACCTGCTGGGTGTGTACACACTACAAAGGTGTTTAGATTCCACCCATAGATCATGCTGGGAGGGAACACACTACAGAGGTGTATACATGTTCGTGGTGTGTTTATAAGGTTAGTAAATCAACCCCTTAGTGTCTATGCCTATTATTTTTATGTATATATACATTATGTATTGTATATACAGTTTTTGTTATATATAAGTGTATATAGACAATAAAGGCATGGAGTGGGTTGACCAGTTCAATGGACTAATGGGTCTTGAGGGGTCCAACAAAAAAACCTACTTTGCATAGTTCCTAGCCTACCTTGCAGTCATACTTCTTCTACATCAAGTTTGTTTTCATATGTTCTTCTTCCACCACATTCTTTAAAATACAAAAAAAATAATAACTCCACAAGTGAGTATGGAATCCCTTATATCATGGCTGCCACATTTGAGCAGAGAACGTTTGATACAGATACCTCACCATCAAAGTACCTGAGGGACATGAGGACTTTTAATGTGACCTACCTTTCCAGCATTACGTAAAATATCAGTTTTATGGAGGAATGACTCTTTAATCAGCCGCAGTTTATATGATTCTCTCATATACTGATTATATATATCTGCTTCATCTAGCAGTTAGCTGTGTAGTCTGAAGCTGGGTGAATTCTCCGAGCATTTCTGTCCTACGCACGGGATTTATGTATTGTATCAAGAGAAGAGTTCTTATGCATTAGTAATCAGTAGAAGGATGAAACGCACAAAGAATAGAGCTAATTATCACCTTCATACATTTGATCCTGTTGTATCCATACTGTGACTTTGATGTATTTGTAGTGGCAATCATCTACTCGTGATTTGCTTTGAATTTAGGCGCTTTAATGTCTCTCTTCTAAACGATTGGTCGAAAAAGTTAGAACATTGGCTGGTAATGTCGGAAAAGTCAAGGCAGGAGATAGTTTCATATGCAACTAATAAGCTTCTAATTGCCATTTTTCTGTCTATAATATAACATGAAGCCTTTAGTGGATTACTGATGCCAATGTAGATGCTTATTTTCCTTGAGTTTTTTTTAGCCCTAGTATTTCCCTCTTCCAGCTAGGGGAGAGCATAAATGTCTTGGCCGTGCGATTATTATATTAGTACAATATTAGTTCAAAATGGCCTTTATTCACCTTAACCACTTTGCCTCTGGAGCAATTTTTTATTTCATCGCACT
>NW_017306269.1:4047505-4055891 GCF_000935625.1 Nanorana parkeri
CTGTATGCGATATGTGTGTACATCACATGTATGATTTAATTGTGGTCACCCAGTGTCAACGCGTTTTGCAGTAAAATGATCTTGTTCAAGACCAGCTTTACCTGTTGATTTTTTTTCTATCATACATGAGTTTAAATCTCCATAAGATGTACATTCGTAGGATATCCATATCCATAAAAGTAACTCACAATAAAGATGCTAGCTGATGCAGTGTCTCCCCTACATCTGCAAAGGTTATACATAAAGCTATCCAAACGAGTATACCATCAACCTTTCAGATTTCCCATTAGACATCAGATTCCACCCATATCTAAGAGTGGAGGGCCTGATATAAGTGCATTTGTTGTCCACCAAAAGAGGGGAGACCATTGTTTTGTTTAGACATCTCTTTAACCTTTTAGGTGAAACCAGTGGCAGAAGTGAGAGGCAAGCAAGGCCTAACTTGGAAGAGTGACAAGAGCCTTGGTAGCATCCATGCTCTCTTTCTGTACAGATTGGAAGACTGTGAAAGTTCTCTATGTAAACTGCCCTGTCCTACTTGTGATAATGGGAATATAGCTTGTACTGAAGGATACATCATTCATGTGTGCCTATTGGGAAGCACAAATGTTAAATACAGCACTGGATACATATGTAATTTTTACTTACCTCTTTTCCGCAGCTTATTTAAATGCTTATCTATATTATCGTATTGAGTTTCAGTAAAAGTCTGCTGAGCAAGATGGTACTATTTCCTGGCTGTGCGCTCAAGCTGCTGAAGTCTGGGGGAAAATAAAAATTACTCTCGCAGAGGGTCCCCCTCCCCCACTGTAAGGGGTAACTGCTCACTTTGGCTAGGGAATGATGATTAATAATGTAAATTACTCATCGCAGGCTTTCTCCTCTTTGCGTGACCTATCTCTTAAAGACTTTGGTCGCAGCTCTCTGATATCATCCTGTACAATGCAGGACCAGCAGTCTTACATTGTATGGGAAAATGCTATGGGCCCACCCACAACCTGGAGTGTCAGACAGCAGTGAGCCCCAGCTGTAGAGGGAGCAAGGAATAAGGTAAGAATATCACTTTAGTCATCATCCCCTAGCCAGATAGAGCAGTTAACCCCTGCAACGAGGATCGCGTGAGTATATATTTTTATATTTTAGACCTTAGACCAGTGGTGGCGAACCTTGGCACTCCAGCTGTTTTGGAACTACAAGTCCCATGAGGCTTTGCAAGGCTCTGACAGCCACAGACATAACTCCCAGAGGCAGATGCATGTTGGGATTTGTAGTTTTGGCACAGCTGGAGTGCCAAGGTTCGCCACCACTGCCCTAGACCAAACCAAGCACTTAAACCTTGCAGTGTGGGGTAGCCCCAATACCGGGGTTAATGTTTAATATGCACAGAATTCTTCTTTAAACAGATACATTTGCCTTATATTTTACCCTATATTGTATTCCTTACATGCCACCAAGCATCTTGCCTTGTCCTGCTCCTAGTGGGCGTGACTGAAAGCAGACAAAAGTGACATCCCTAAAGGGGATATAATGGTTGAGACTTCAAGGATTTACATCGATTCATGCAAAGAGTGTACAGATGTACATGGGGGTGAGGTGAAGGAAAGACCTCAGCCTCTGAGCTAAGCACCTGGAACAAATAAGACTGTAGTCAGAGCTTCCAGGGTCCTGCTGTAGCACCTCCTGGGACACAGGTAAAGAAAGTCACTGGGAACATGCATTTTAGACCTAGAAATCCTGCATTAAAATGGTGAGGCTACAGTTTTGCTTTAACTTTGCTTTAACATCATGGAATATACATGCACTAACTCTACAACTAAAGTTTCTTAGTTCTAAGACTAGTTTGTAGAATCTTGTTCTTTTGGTCATCACCAATAGCCGGATTCATATCTGACATTACTGTGTAGGTATAGCGTCTTTGCTCCTTGACACAGTGTTCCATCGCAGCCTTAAAATGTTATTACAGCATGCTGCCTCAAATGAAGTGTTGTCTTTAGTTCCATACTAGAAGTGCTGGTGGGTTCTTCTTTTGCATGTGACTGATACTCCAGTACCTACGAAAAACTAATTGAGGCCTGGTTCACACGTCCCGGGAATGCGCTTTCATCCGTGTGTGCCACACAGCCCTATTGATTTGAAGGGGGTCATATACGCGCGGCAAACGCAGCAAAAAGGCTCCTATTTTATACGACGCGCGGGATGTGTGTTTTAGCTGCTGCATTTGTGTGCGTTTGCACAAGCAGAAACGCGGCACAAAACCACAAACCTTTTCATCCAGGCTTATAGCCATACCTGACAAATTGTTCTCTTCAAAAAAAGTTCTAAATAATAATAATAAATATTATTATTATTATAACAAAAACACGCACACAAATACATTTTTATGTGACCTTCTTTTTCAGCCACTAACAATTTAAAGAGGCATACATGATTTTATTACTCTGCAGTGATTAATAACGGGCAATGCCTTCATTTGTAATATATTGCTGTACTTTATGTCTACAGCTGTTATTTATGGGAAGAGATTCTGGGGCCAGTACAAGTCAAGGTTGCTTATAACAACTACTTTAATTTACACAGCAAAGATTATAAAAGGACCTATTCATCACAGCTATGCCTGGCTGGATCCATATTTTCGTCTGAACTTTGGGGGCATTTTATTAATCCCACACATTCACCACAATTAAGGAGATTGACAAAATGTGTTATGCACTTGATGGAAATGCACGCATGGAGCAATGGCAGCTCTTAATACTATATTCTTAAATGATACAATATTCCTTGTGTTTTGTATGGCTTTTCTTGCATTATTATGTTTATAAAAAAAGTAATTTAAAATGTACATTTCTGCATTTAAATATTTACTATTTCCAGTAGCTGGGGTCCTAGGTACATTTTCACATGTTTGCTAGGTTCATCTTAACTGCTTTGCTTTTTTTTTATTACTGAGCAGAAAAGCTGGAGTTCAATTTGCACGTAATACAGGTTGTATGGAGTTTCAGTAAAGCTGGCCATACGCTTGTAGATTATCGTTCAATTTATTTTGTGCTGTCATCGAACCTTCGTTCGATTACCGCTCGAATACCCCATCATGCATAGTCCAATATCGATTTTGAAAATCGCTCGTTAGCAATACAAACTCACCGAATTTTGTCCACACAACGGATTTTTGTTTGCACATGTGCAGTGTCCTTCTTGCTATTTTTATCGTATGAAAACGCCACTAATCCATTGATTTTCGTTACATTCAAAAAAAGTTTTGCCTGACCGATCGAGGAAATGCGGACAGAAGTAGAGTAATTAAAATCGTTGGGTTCCCATTAACTGATTGATTATTGTTTGAAACCATGTTTGTGTTTGATTTCCGAAAGGTGCCCATATTTTCTAAAGGTGTATGGGCAGCTTTAGAAATAAACTTTCGTAAAGGGAATGGCTATGGCCAGATTATCTCTTTGAAGAGCAAACATGCTCTTCAAAACCAGTGTCATGACTGTGCACTGTAATAAATGTTAATTTGTGAAATAAAGTTTTTCTGTAAATAATAAAAGTATACAAAAACATGAGTTTTTAACATCAGTTAAAAAAAAATAACTCAAACCCATTACATTTATAGAAGATGAAGAATGTTTGAGGAATTGCCCAATAGAGATAAAAAGTATATCTGAGGCATTTTGGGGCACAAGGTTCAGCTTTTCTCAGCTAAAACTCAGCCTGTGCCTTGTCCTTCCAGAACAAAGTAATGGGTTTTCCTTAATGCCCAAATCCACAACACCACCTCCATTCCTTAACCGGAAGTAAAGAAAATATCTCATACGTCCAGTTATGGAATAGCATGTGATTGACTTCTCTTTCTCCCATGTGATAGTAGCCCTTCACATAGGAGTAAAAAGGGAGTCTTCAGCCCTGGGTAAGCTCCCACTAGAGTAACATGGAGCTTAAACAGGCTTCCTATCCCTGCTCCTGAGTGAAGTAGGGTAGGGGGGAATGGTGGGCAAGTGTTGGACAGAGTAGAGGAGTGTTGGAGAGAGTAGAAGAGTGCAAGTTACTTGGATAGTGAGGGATAAGGTAAGTCAAACTACTTTTTATGTTCACAAAATACGAACTTTCAACGCTAGTAGTACAGGGGGAACCCCACTGCAAGGTTCAATTTTTATTATACCCAGACCCAACTTTAAAACTACATGCCCTTCTAAGACTACCTTGTCCACAGGATGACAACACTGTAATTTGAGTTCACATGTTATTTCACTGTCACCTTGTTAAAGGAAGTGGGAAAATAAAAGATCTACTGTTAGGATCAACAGGTCCAAAACTATGTTTCGGGGGGACTCTGAAAGCTGCGGTTAATGCTACTGACATTTTTGATTATGTTCATATTAACACTTTAAACAACACAATCCAGAAACGGTGGAACCAGCTCGCAAGAGCTTACAATTCATCAATATCGTTTAATGACTTAAGCTGGCCATGTGAGGCCCAGCAGGCAGCCAAAGCTTTGCAGTGAGTGGGAGTAGATGCGTACGGGCTCGTTGATTATGCCTCTTTCTTGTTCTAAACATTCTCACCTCTGACTTTTTGTAGTAAGTGAACTGCTTTACAATCACTCTCATTACTCATTCAATAGGGCCGCATGGGAGCAGCGTTTAATGCGCTAATCAGCGATTAACTATGTAGGTCACACTGGGCCTAAATGGCACGCTAATACAAATTTCCGTGCACTTTCATAACCACAAGTGATTCAAAGGTGCCGACATCTCGATCGTTGTAGTTGTTTTTATGTATTTTGTGCTTATTGGGTTTATCCAAATCTCCTTCCAGCTTTAGATCTAGATTCACAACGTGTGTGGGGTCTTAGCTTGTATTGATTGTGAATCACTTTGAAGGTACGCTACAGTTGAACAAGAAAATAGTGCAATTAAACCAACTTGGGGGATATGGCCTTTCTCCTTAGGGGCTGTTATTTTCATCTTGGCATCATTCATGTGGCTCCCTGAGCAACTATATCATGTCTGAGCCTGGGAATGCCGTACCATGAATGTTAGGATGCAACTTTCTGTAGTCCTCAGAAATCTAGGTTGTGTCTGCTGGCACCATGTGACAAACGGCTATGGTTCTACTGTGCAAATTTACAGAAATGCAGCAGCCCAACTCTCACACATCTACTCCCCACTAATGGAACCCCCTGGTGTCAGATGAGGCTTCTGCCTATGCCTTAAATCTAAGAGTCCATTTAAAACCATGGGATGAAATGGGGTCAGTCCAGTAATATCAATTTGTTCCCAAAAAGGCATAAAAACAGTAAATAACAAACTTCTCTGACGCATTTCAGCCCCACAGCTGAGCCTTAGTCGTAGCCAACTATTAAGGTTCAGTTGCAGAGCCGAAACACATCAGAGAAGTTTGTTATTGACTGTTTTATGCCTTTTTGGGAATACATTGATATCACTGGGCTGATCAAATTTCAAGTGCTAGTTTTCTATGGACTACTGTTAAAGTCCTGCTGAATCTGGCTGTGGTAGAATACATATAGGCCAGGGATAAAGAAACTCTGTGGATTTCCAGTCTTTTGAGCAGTAGCCATATTCCTAGACCGTGTTAGCATTTCACAGATTTTTTCGATTGGAGTTTTGTAACATTCACATTTTTTGTCATGAGAGAGGTAAAGTTGCCTGGCTCTTTGACTTTTGCTAACTCTGTCACTACATTTTACTGTGTGTGTCCATGTGGGAGGTTTTCCATCACTGCCTGACCTTGTGACACCTTTTTAAACCCTGACACACAGGGTGTCACTAGCAGGGGAAATCTGACCAATGGAATTAATCAGCCCTCCTGATGCATGTAAATCATTTCTGTATATTGTTGTAAATGAACAATATTTAGGGACCTTCAGTGAGTCCCTTTGTCAAGGCTCTGGTTTCTTAAAAATTAAGCTGTGCCCAGACTATGCACGTTAAAACATTATCATAGTCTGAAATAGCAGTGAAAGAAAATCAAACTCACCTATGTAGCTATAGGCATTACGCAGAAATTCATCTTAAAATGTTTCTATTCTATTAGTTTCTGTGGAGAGCAGGATGTTGGAAGTCTGGCACTCTTCTGATTATATTTCTGCCCACCCGGCCCTGATATTTACACAGTTTACCATACAACACAGCCCTGCTTAGAAGGGGAGGGGACCTGACCCTTCTGTGCTGCAGTTTTACTTTCACATACAAGTTTCCTGCCCACCTTTCAACTGAACAGTAAATGAAGAAGCAGCACTGTGATCAGCTCACCTTTCTGTCGTCATTCCGCCCTATCAGCATGCTCCTTGCACTGTAACACACCTAATTGGCTCATGATAGACTACAATCTCACGTTTCGTTTACTGATTTTTATTGAGATTGTAGTCCATCACGAGAGCGAGCTTGGAACGGTCACTACCTTATAACACACACAGGGACCATGGGGAAGAAGTAGTCACACACCAGAAGGAAGGACAGCGTCAGCACCAATTCAGAGATGATTTGAGCATCTACAGCTGAGTGATACACAAATAAGATACCGTATATACTCGAGTATAAGCCGTCCTGAATATAAGCCGAGGTACCTAATTTTACCACAAAAAACTGGGGAAAAATATTGACTCGAGTATAAGCCTAGGGTGGGAAATGAGGCAGCTACTGGTAAATGTACAAAATGAAGATAGATACCAATAAAATTACATGAATATTTATTTAAAAGAAAAACAATAACCTAGCTCTGTAAGTGGAAAAGGGGGTACAGGGCTACATATCATGTACTACGGATCATTTAACCCATTCATATTAGCAGAGGATAATTGTAAATCTATTGTTCAGTGCATTCTATATGTAGTATATAGTACATGTACATATAGAGTGCCTGCAACAATACATTTACAATGATCCTCTGCTAACATGAATGGGTTAAATGATCTGTATGTTGCCCTGTACTATGGATCATTTAACCCATTCATATTAGCAGAGGATAATTGTAAATCTATTGTTCAGTGCATTCTATATGTAGTATATAGTACATGTACATATAGAGTGCCTGCAACAATACATTTACAATGATCCTCTGCTAACATGAATGGGTTAAATGATCTGTATGTTGCCCTGTACTATGGATCATTTAACCCATTCATATTAGCAGAGGATAATTGTAAATCTATTGTTCAGTGCATTCTATATGTAGTATATAGTACATGTACATATAGAGTGCCTGCAACAATACATTTACAATGATCCTCTGCTAACATGAATGGGTTAAATGATCCGTAGTACATGATATGTAGCCCTGTACCCCCTTTTCCACTTACAGAGCTAGGTTATTGTTTTTCTTTTAAATAAATATTCATGTAATTTTATTGGTATCTATCTTCATTTTGTACATTTACCAGTAGCTGCCTCATTTCCCACCCTAGGCTTATACTCGAGTCAATATTTTTCCCCAGTTTTTTGTGGTAAAATTAGGTACCTCGGCTTATATTCAGGACGGCTTATACTCGAGTATATACGGTACATTATTGTTAATAGTTAATGTACTTCAATGCATTTAATAAGATTTAACTCTTGAGTTTAGTGTCACTTTAAGCCTTGCAGTGTGAGGGGGTTATTTTAGCATTAGTGTAAAGTCCCTCACCAGGCTCAGAGGGTGCCAATCATAAAATGGCGCCATGTGGGAGGTCATGCAGCTTACAGGGTAGAAAGTAAGGCTTCAGGTGACCCTCTGACTGTTCTGACTGGCTTAGCCAGAGAAACTAAAAGCTGAAAAAGGGGCAAATATACAGTATATTCTTGCGTAAGATTCCATGGCCATGATAATTTGAGAAGTAGACTAAGACTTACACATTAACATGAAATAGTTTACAGTCTCATATTTTACTGCAATAGATTTTCATTTACCGTATATGTTCTGTATTGTCTGACTTGTTACGAAAGCTATATGTTCCAAAGATACATGTTACAAAGATACATGTTACAAAGATACATGTTCTAGAGATACATGCTCCAAAGACACATGTTCTACAGATACATGTTCCAAAGATACATGTTCTACAGATACATGTTCCAAAGATACATGTTCTAGAGATACATGCTCCAAAGACACATGTTCTACAGATACATCTTCCAATGATACATTTTTCAAAGATACATGTTCTACAGATACATCTTCCAAAGATACACGTTCTACAGATACATGTTACAAAGATACATCTTCCAAAGATACATGCTCTACAAATGCATCTTCCAAAGAAACATGTTCTACAGATACATCTTCCAAAGATACATGTTCTACAGATACATCTTCCAAAGATACATGTTCTACAGATACATCTTCCAAAGATACATGTTCTACAGATACATCTTCCAAAGATACATGTTCT
>NW_017306269.1:4057609-4078008 GCF_000935625.1 Nanorana parkeri
TAGAGTATATACTGCTAATACAGTGCAGACAATACATTTACAATTATACTAACATGAATGGATTAAATGATCTGTATGTAGCCCTGTACTATGGATCATTTAACCCATTCATGTTAGCAGAGGATCATTGTAAATGTATTGTTGCAGGCACTCTATATGTACATGTACTATATACTACATATAGAATGCACTGAACAATAGATTTACAATTATCCTCTGCTAATATGAATGGGTTAAATGATCCGTAGTACATGATATGTAGCCCTGTACCCCCTTTTCCACTTACAGAGCTAGGTTATTGTTTTTCTTTTAAATAAATATTCATGTAATTTTATTGGTATCTATCTTCATTTTGTACATTTACCAGTAGCTGCCTCATTTCCCACCCTAGGCTTATACTCGAGTCAATATTTTTCCCCAGTTTTTTGTGGTAAAATTAGGTACCTCGGCTTATATTCAGGACGGCTTATACTCGAGTATATACGGTACATTATTGTTAATAGTTAATGTACTTCAATGCATTTAATAAGATTTAACTCTTGAGTTTAGTGTCACTTTAAGCCTTGCAGTGTGAGGGGGTTATTTTAGCATTAGTGTAAAGTCCCTCACCAGGCTCAGAGGGTGCCAATCATAAAATGGCGCCATGTGGGAGGTCATGCAGCTTACAGGGTAGAAAGTAAGGCTTCAGGTGACCCTCTGACTGTTCTGACTGGCTTAGCCAGAGAAACTAAAAGCTGAAAAAGGGGCAAATATACAGTATATTCTTGCGTAAGATTCCATGGCCATGATAATTTGAGAAGTAGACTAAGACTTACACATTAACATGAAATAGTTTACAGTCTCATATTTTACTGCAATAGATTTTCATTTACCGTATATGTTCTGTATTGTCTGACTTGTTACGAAAGCTATATGTTCCAAAGATACATGTTACAAAGATACATGTTACAAAGATACATGTTCTAGAGATACATGCTCCAAAGACACATGTTCTACAGATACATGTTCCAAAGATACATGTTCTACAGATACATGTTCCAAAGATACATGTTCTAGAGATACATGCTCCAAAGACACATGTTCTACAGATACATCTTCCAATGATACATTTTTCAAAGATACATGTTCTACAGATACATCTTCCAAAGATACACGTTCTACAGATACATGTTACAAAGATACATCTTCCAAAGATACATGCTCTACAAATGCATCTTCCAAAGAAACATGTTCTACAGATACATCTTCCAAAGATACATGTTCTACAGATACATCTTCCAAAGATACATGTTCTACAGATACATCTTCCAAAGATACATGTTCTACAGATACATCTTCCAAAGATACATGTTCTACAGATACATCTTCCAAAGATACATGTTCTACAGATACATCTTCCAAAGATACATGTTCTGCAGATACATCTTCCACAGATACATGTTCTACAGATACATCTTCCAAAGATACATGTTCTACAGATACATGTTCTACAGATACATGTTCTACAGATACATTTTCTACAGATACATGTTCTACAGATACATTTTCTACAGATACATGTTCTACAGATACATATTCTACAGATACATCTTCCAAAGATACATGTTCTACAGATACATGCTCCAAATATACATGTTCTACAGATACATGTTCTAAAGATACATCTTCCAAAGATACATGTTCCATAGATGTGATCCTCATTATTCCTTAACCTGATTAGTTAGTGAAGCAAGGATCAGAATACCAGCCGTTGAATATGTTTCATGAAAACAAGTTGGCAATGGTGGATCAAATGCTTCAAACCTAATGGAATCCCTTCTGAGCAGAAATTGACTTACACAGCAGTTTGCGGAATGAAACTTTTGCATAGGCTGTGCAAAGTCTTGACACTGTTTGCTACAACAATGACAGGTTCACTTTAATGAGACAAGTACAAGAAGGCAGCCGCTGTTTGGTAGTTCCGGAGAGTCCTCGGGAAACACTCTCAGCATTATTACAGGTCTGCAGCTGTCTTTGAAGTTCTACTGTAATGTGACTGAGACACTCAATAGAAATCCGCTATGCATGGCTTCCAATCTAATATACCCGGAGTGACATCATTACTGCTTGTTCCAGACTCATTGTGGTGTCACGCTGCTCATTCTTTTATATAGAAACATAACATGAGTCAGAGAAATTGATTCCCACAATACACTGAGCAGAAATATTGGACAGCTAAATGCGCTGGGCATCATGGGAGTTGTTCATGTTCGTAGCTTGTATGTCTGAATAATAATGTATCAGACTGAATGTTTGCATCCTGTATTTCCTCCTTGCGAACATGAAATGCAACCTTTATTACTTTTCCGGCATCTCCTGCACACCAGCTGAAATTTTAAATTGAGCTGATAACAGGAGAGCCTACACCCAGGACCAAACGCTGTGAACCTGTAGGCACATATACATTGGCACCTTCAGCAACCCATCTCTGTTAGGATCACCCCTTTCACAACATTTCTTTCTTTTACTGCTCCAAACACAGCTTCGAATATTGTGACAATGCATGAATGAGTTTATAGGAGATGACTGTATTCCTACTGACGATGGAGAAGAATATCAGTGCCCTTATAACCACACAGGGAAAGGTCACCTCTTTGTCTCTGCTCACAAAAGGCTCTAGTCTAGTGTTAGAAATCTGTCCCTGAGGACAGAGATAGGTTAGATCAGGGGTGTGCAACTCTGGGCCCTCCAACTATACTTTACTACAAATCCCAACATGCCTTTGCCCCTGGGAGTCATGCCTGTAACGGTCAGTCTTGCAATCCCTCATGGGACTTGTAGTTCCACAACAGCTGGAGGGCCTGAGGTACCCACCCTTGGGTTAAAACATCTGTTAGGTTTTCATAACTCTCAATTGCAGTGACACCTACACCCTCTCATTTCTTGTTATGGCGTCACCAGGACAGGAAGAGAGGACATATCTATCCATTGAGGACAATACAGACAGGAATAAAAACTTGGCAGATGTTTTAACACTTAAAGTGATAATAAAGCATATATAAACACAAAAGCCAAAATGTTATATATTGCAGCTTACCAGTCCTTAAATGAGGTGGTCGCATTACAGTAGTTTTCTTTTTTATGCTTTTTTCCCACTTTATTTTACCCGGTTATCCAGCAAGTGACACAATTCACTGTATCTGTGGAGGAGCAGCGCAGCCACTCTTGGACAGCAGCATTGTCATCCTATGAAGAGGGCAGTGCTAGGTGGGCTAGTAGATTCAGAGGGACTTTACAAGGGACTAACAAATTAAATCTGAACTCCAAATAACACTTAATAAGCAGTTATAGCAACGGTTTATTTTTCTTTTGGGATAAAGATTTACAGAAATGAATATAAGCGGACCATTGTAAACCCCCTGTGACCCCCTGTGTAAACCTAGCGATGCATAAATGTGTTCATGCATGTTCACATGCGCTATTGTTGCCGTTGTCGCATGTCAGCCCATTCAATCACTGGGCTACCGCACACGCGCAAAAATTGGGGGAAAGTCCTAAAATGTCAGCCGTACTTAGCCGGTGTTCGTGTAAAACCAAGTTTTATTGTAGTTGATCCAACATAAATCCATAAGTTAACACCTTCAAACACTCCCCCATGCCTTCTCTTCTTACTCGTTTCACCACGTGGGCTTAATCATAGAGGCTACTCATCTCTATGATTAAGCCCATATGGTGAAACGTGTAAGGGAAGAAGGCATGAGCGAGTGTTTGAAGGTGTTTACTTATAGATTTATGTTGGATCAACTACAATAAAACTTTATTTTACACGTATGTGCGGTTTATATTTGAAGATTCTTCTGGGAAGTGAAATTACACTTTTGGCCTGCACCTGATGTGCGTGGATTGGTATGTGACCGAAGATAGAATAGGAGTGGTAGGATTCTGGTGTTTGAATTGCAGACAAGTATGTCATTCAGCATTTTCAGCTGCAAGTGTTCCGTGTTTTTTCCCCATGTGTTTATGTACGATTGTCACGTGTCCAAGCATGCGGGGAAAAACGCTTATTTTACCAGCTGCGTTTGGGGTGCCATCAACAACTAATGTCACCGCAAGTGCATTGCGAGTTTTGAACACATTGCGTGAACGCGGGCCAAGGTGTGAGCGGGGACTAAAAGGAAGTTGAAAAATGACAGACATACTGGCTGGATCGCCAGGGAATAAAAGTAGGTTGCAGGGAGACTCAGAAAGACATAGACCGCTGTATTATTTCTGGGGACAGACTACATCAAATATGCCATTTTTGATTTTGACCATGGATCCACTTTAAAACTTTTTCATCTTTTGAAAACATTGCAACTTTTTTCAGATTATTTCAGATGCCATTGAAATAATTTATAGTTTTTGCTGCTTCTTCTTGTATTCCCTCTTCTGTTCCATGCAGAATGAGCTTGCCCTTGGGTGCTGGTCCTGATGTCCGCTTTTACGATTCCTCTTTTCCCTTGTAGGGTCCCATGGACCTGTGCATGCACACTCCCGGCTTGCACTATGGGCAAGTCTGCTTGATCCATAGAGGGATAAAATCCCAGCAGTAAGCTGCTTCCCTTTCCCCTCTTCTCCCTTTTCCCTGCAAGTGATTGCATACAGCTGGAGCCTGAGCAGACCCTAGGGCACTGTGTGTGTGAAGTACTCAGGGAGCGTGCTCCACCACCCAGTTCAGGGAAGTGGCACAGTGGACCTACCTGCAGCAGTGAATGGCGGGGTATGGGGTGTTTTTGGTACACAAATAGAGCAAAATAAATAAATAAAAAAGCTGAGCATTTAATACTACTTTAACACTCTGACCCAAGCTATTAAAGCCTGAAAAAAAGTTTTAGCTAGATCGGTTAGTGGGATCTGCTGTGACCAATATACGGGTTCCCACCATCTCTGCTGATTATTTTTGAATTTATTATATAATGGAGAATGTTCCTGGAGGAGCTGGAACACACAAAGGTGGGCAGGAACACCCAAAACTCCCAGGTGACCAGGAACAGAGCTGAGAATTATCACTGTTGGAGCATCCAAGGCAAATAAAAAGCAAGAGGTCAACCATGCCCACTAAGTTCCACCTTTAACTAAAACAACACTTTTGTGTTTACGGGTACTTTAAAAAAGGTGCCTCTATTCCAGAAGCTGGTAGGGTTTCTGATATGTGAGTTGTCAGCCCTTATAGCCAAACACCTGTTTAGGTGCAAAGTGTTCAGTGAAATCCTATAATATTGTTACAGCTTCTGCTATATGCGTTTTCTCCGCAGTTTCAACAAACTTTAAAAAAGTACTCTGAGTCCAGTGCTCCCACTAGACTTACAAAGATAAATGTCCTCTCCTGCTACTCTACTTCAGCCTAATCCGATCCGTGTCCATGTGACCACTCTTACACAAGGACGCCCTTCACTGGGGTTTTGTAACAGTTACAGTAATGAGTCTAATAATGGAGGTCGCGCCAAGCCATCAGTCACTGCCATTGTCATAAAATAAATGTGAATCAGCAGCGTGCATTGGTGTATGTAGTACGATCAGTATTCTGGAGAGCACCTCTTCTCTCTGTCGTCAGATCACTTGCAAGGGACCCACGACAACCTGTTTGAATTTGATCAGTGTAAAAATCCAATGGCAGCATTTATCAACATGCTGATGCTGCACAAATCAATGCAAGCTCGTGTCCTCTGTTATAAGCCATTGAAAAGACTCTGCTTTGGAAAAACTGCTATAGGAGTTCAACCAAACACATTTAAACCCAATTCACTGAATCTGATTGAATAGCACAGAGAGATTTTTCCCTCTGGTCACATGACTGACTTCAACCGAGGACTAGTTGGCATACTGGAGCTGTTGTGGTTTTTGCTATTGAAATGGACCTAATAGACATAATTAGTCCTGATGAAGGAAACACAGATTTCTTCTGGATCCTTCAATAAAGATGGACTTTGGGCTTGTGTTGATGGCATCAGATTGAAAAGCTACTGAGATAATTCATATCATTGACAGGTGTATTTGACCTGCAGTAGATCTCCTTCTGAACTGAATTTGTCTTGCTTCCTATAGACTTGCAAAGAAAATCTCATCAAAACAGGCCTTAGTCATACCTCCCAACCGTCCCTCATTTGATACCAATTCCCCTTGTCCCTCTTTCTTGTCCCCCCTTTGGGTCTGATGTACAGAAGGTTCGCTTTAAATGAGAACTATGAGGTGAGTGAAAATCATTCAGCCTCATTGTTCGAGCCGAAGTGTGACAATGAAACTGTCACATGTTGTGTTATGAACCAGATCTGAACTCAGTGCCTCTGCTGTAGCTGGCAGTGGTTCTACCTGTTGAGCCACCTTAGAACCTTGGATAGTTCCTTGCCTGATCTCCTGTGTAATCCTCAGTTTATCCTAGTGTCTGCTGAACTCTGAACTTCTTGCTCCTCCCTTGAACTTCCTATTTGGCTGCTGATTCACCGACTACTCTCATCGTCTGCTGCTTCGTACCTGATACCTTTGGCTACTGACCTCGGCTTGTTCCCTGCTTACGCTTACGCCTGCTCCTATACTTCTACCGTCTGCTTGTGTACCGAACCCGGCCTGTTATACCACGAATTTGCCTGCTGTTTCAGCTACTGTACTCCGAGCATGATCACAGATCGTGGCATGTTGGCTCAATAGATCGGGAAGTGAGTGAACACATACCGTCGCTCGATCACTTCTAGATCATCTCCCTGCAGAGAACGGTGACTATCAGTCACGGCTCCCCGTAGGGGTTCCCCCCCTTCCCGCTCCGATCCTCCAGCGCTTACAGGAGGAACGAATGGAGGAGGGGGCGGACACAGCTGGCTCTGCCTTTAGATAGGCAGAGTCAGCTGTCATTCACGCAGCCGGGTGGATCTTGACAGTATTGTCGGGATCCGTCCCGGCTGCGGCGGTCTCAGTATACCGCGAGCTGTAGCTTGCGATATACTGAGCTTTGGGTCACGGGAGATAAGCTAGTTTATGTCCTTCTGTGACCCTTAAAAGAACTATGGGGAAAAACAATTACCCCATATTTCTCTTTTAACTAACAAAAGCGTTATTCTTCACTGAAACCTTTATTTTACCTCTTAGTTATCTTGTCGCTATTTCCAAAAGCCAGTATAAAAGGAAAAGAAATGGTGGAATACAATAATTTTGAGTTTTACAATAATTTTTGGCATATGTATTCTTAAAGGTCAACTGCAATGGTGTGTCCATTGCCTGGTACTTAAAGGTGTTCCACTTTCATATCTCAGAAAGATGGAGGTATGCAATTAGATTGTACTGGTATAGAACATTAGTTTGCCCCCCTGACAGAGTGGAGAGCTTGTATTCCTTCTGTTTCACTTCATCTAAACACGAGCAACACCGTGATATCTCCACATTGTCAAGCGAGCAACCTGATTTTTCTTTTGGTTGTCTGTATTCCCCACTAGGTTGATTCACCCTCTCTGGTTGGCCTGCGGACCAGTTTCACAGAGTCAGAAAGTGATGGGAAATGCTAAATTTAAAAGTTGTCACCAGAAGAAGAGATGAAGGAAAATCTTCCAATGGGGACAACTTTCCAGAAATGTCTTCTCACTTTCAGTTGTGTCTTCAGGACAGCAAGTAAAGGAAAATCATCCAAATAGGAAACTAAACTGACAAGGGTTTTAGCACTTTCCTACACTCTCCAAAAACAAAACAAAAAGGGTTCAGGATTTAAATATACTTTAAAATCTTTTTACTTTACCCCTGAACACTGTGTCATAATATTTGCAGATGGCCTGCCCATATGGCACATGCAGAGCTTTTACTGTATCATTTAAAGATATATTTCAGACACATTTGTTAGAACCGCCTCAATGCAGAGATCATTGTGGGAAGCAATATGATATTCTGCACGCATTATAATCCTCACACAAGGATACACAAGGACAAATCAATAGAATCTATATCATGCATTAATAGTGTATGGCATTTCCAAGAAATGGATGCACACAATAAATAAGGGCTGTCACATGAACGATGTAACGTCCTGGAGGCGATTAAAGAGGAGCGAAATTCCTTAACGCCATTCACACATGTTCCATATGGGAGTCTTAGCCCCATATCTGTGTAGCTCGGCTACTTTTGTAATAAATGTATTGGTTATCTTAGCAGCCGATTTGTAATTTGCTTTATTATTTGTTTAGCTGATCTTCCAACTTTTTTTCAAAGGCTGCAGTGGCTTCTACATTGTATAGCTCCAGGCTCCGTGATCTTACATGAAGCACAGGCGACTCTCCCAATATCACATTATCAAACAACGTGCTATCCTTACAGGAGAATTCCACCTTTTGCAAAAAATAATATGTGCACAAAAAAAATTTGCATTTGTTATTTTTGCATAGTAGCCAGTAAAGCATTGAAACAATGATCAGTAGATCGCGGGTGCATTGCTCTGGCGCCTGCAGACTGGTTCTCCCTGAATTCCGTACTGAGGTACGGATATTTAGTAACATGGACAGGAGGAAGTGTCAATGGACTACGAGTGTGGTGATGTCCCTCACTTGTATTCCATTGCTGTCAATGGATTTGCAAATGGATGGCGCCATTGTGTGGGCGAAGTCACGCACAGGCACGCTGAATTCAAAAAAGGAAACAAGCCTGCAGGAGAAAGGACCCTTCAATTCAGCTAGGTGGGCGGGCAGGAAGGGGTTCTGTGATCTGAGCATGTTTCATGTTGCACCCCAAAAATGACATGAGCTATGGTCAGAAAGATGAACTTAGCCTTTAAATCCTATAATCAAAATAGTAAAAGAAACTTAGTAAACTGAAGGAAAACAAAACACAAAAATGATTGAAGAAATACTAAACTATAGCTGCTGATTTAAAAAAACATATACAGTAAATTAGTTTTCAAAAGATATATCACATAAACAAAAACAGCGTTCAGGTGTCTTTTAAATATGTTCTACCCATGAACAATATAAACGAAAAAATTATATTTAATTATAAATATATGATTCCTTTGTAATATATCACTTACGTACAAGGAAAATCTCCATGTGAAACTCAGTCTTTCTTTGAAAATCAATGTTACACCAAACCAATGAAAACCAATGTCACGCACTATATCTACCCCCAGTATAAAGTGTGTTTCAAAACCTCTATCGTGATGACAATCAGCTCTTCCTTACGGCAACACTGCGTGTATTCCTTCTCCACCCGGATAACAAATTCACCAAAGGAGTTGAAGAATAAGATCAAAAATGCTTAAAGATTTTCAAACTCAACTCAAGAAAAGTTTTGAAACTCATCAAACTCTTTGCACTTCCAGCATCAGGTGCATTTGAAAGTATAATTGACAAAACACGAGGGATAACCTCATAGCATAATTCCGTTTTATTAAAAGTCATATTATAAAACAATACAAAACACATGTGCATAGTGCGCTGAGCACTGTGTATAAAGGTAGTCTGATATTTCCCTTACTCACGGGGGGAATTTCCAACTAATATGAATAAAATATTGATTGTCACTGGTTTGCTGTGACATTGGTATTCATAGAAAGACTCAGTTTTACATAAAGATTCTCCTTGTATGGTTTGTATTCACTGAGATGGTGATTTAAGGATTTATTTCTATATGTTTAGTGAAATAGGATTTTTTTAACATATTTTGCTCATGGGTAAAACATATCTACAGAGACATCTGAGCACTGTTTAGATCATCCCAATATAAATTATGTTATCAGCTTGGGTAAGAGTGTTCAAAAGGATTGCATTCGATTTAAAGGCCAAGATTTTTGTTTCACAGCAGGCGTTAAAATTAAAAAGCAGCTCTGGATGCATAGCTCACCTCCTCCTCAGCGATGTCTCCCGCAGATTCAACCACCCTGCAATCCAGCAGCGATTCTCTTCGTGGGTTGAATAACAATGAGCTTCCTGTGGCAACAGGAGGCCATGGGCCCACCCATAATGTTGCAGTGGATGCTGCCGATGTCATTATGTTAGTGTTGCTCTCTGCATCATTGTGAACCGCTCAACACTGGAAAGAGGTGCAGAAGAAGAGAACCCTGTGGTGTCACATGACCTGCCTGCCTGATCAAAAATATGATATATCAGTTATAAATGAAAACAGTCTATTCAAAAATGATCATTTCATTCATCTGAATTATGACGCAGATCAGCATAATTTTGCCGTAGACAATCTTGGCAGAGTATGGAGAGCACACTAAATCGATCTTAGGAGGGCCTTTGGTTTTCGATTTATATTCAATTTGATCAGTTTATTTGCACTGAATGATCCATTGTATAATCATATTGATACGTATGTGGTCATCATAAAATAAATAAGTGTAGAAGGGAGGTCTCCAGGAGGTAGAGGAGGCGGGGTGGGTAGAGTTAGGTTTTAAACACTTACACATAAACAGCCAAATGTTCTCATTACACATTCCCCTTCATGGAATGGTGAAGGATTGGAAAGGTTTTCAGAAGACTCTTTAAGAGGCTGACATATGAAAGTACCCAAACAGGAAGTTTTTGTTGTTTTGTAGAGAACAGGAAGGGAATAAAAGTGGGAGAGACTGCCAGCTGATAAACAAAAGCTAGAGAGATGGCAGACTCCCATTGGAAAACAAAAAGGGTGAAGTGGTGTCAGTAACTAGTTTCTTAAAGAGAAGGAAATAGGGATATTGGAAACTGGTAGAAAACCAGAAAGGCTAAAGTGACAGGGGATACTAGTTGGAGCACAAAATGTTAGAGAAGAGGCAAACCCTAGCTGACTTAGAGAAAGATTGGAGAGATGGTGGACACTAGTTGGGGTATACAAAGGGTAAAGAGGTGGCTGACACTTCTAGTTCATAAACAGAGGTTAGAGAGATGGTGGACTCTAACAAGGGTAAGGTGCTAGCAGACACTACTTGTTGATGAACAGAAAAGCCAGAGAGAGAGTGGACACTAGTTGGAGAACAAAAAAGGGTAAAAAGGTGACAGACACTAGTTGGAGAGCAGAAAGCGTAGAGAGGTAGCAGGCACTACTAGTCGATAAACAAGGGCTAGAGAGATGGCAGACTCTAGTTGGGGAACAAAAAGGGTGAAGTGGTGGCAGACGCTAGTTTCCGAAATAGAAAGGATAGGAGGATAGTGGGAACTAATGATGATGGACATTGGTTGGAGAATGAAAAGGTTAGAGAAGAGGCGGACCCTATCTGACGTACATAAGGGTTAGAGGGATAGTGGACACTAGTTGGAGAATAGAAAGGGTAAAGAGGTGGCTGACACTTCTAGTTCATAAACAAAGGCTAGAGAGATGGTGGACTCTAGGGTAAAGTGCTAGCAGACGCTATTAGTTAAGGAACAGAAAAGCTAGAGAGATAGCGGACACTAATTGGAGAACAAGAAAGGGTGGTAAGATGACAGACACTAGTTGGAGAGCAGAAAGGGTAGAGAGGTGGGAGACACTACTAGTTGATAAACAAGGAGTAGAGAGATGATGGAAAATTAGTTGGGAAACAGAAAGGATAAAGTGGTGGCAGACACTGCAAATTGATGTCAGACCCTAGTTGGAGAACAGAAAGGGTAGAGAGATGACAGGCACTAGTTGGAAAACAGAAATGGTAAAGAGATGGCACTAGTAGGAGAAAATAAATATTAGGAAAATAATAGCACATTGGAGAGCATAGTCTGTTGAGTGTAGGCAAGTGTAAGAAGAATACCATAGATTTATAGGATGGATACAGATGGTAACTATATGTTTTAATAATATACAGTATATCCACATGACAATGTGTAAAACTGTCTTGATGCATAGAAGAGACGGTAGTAATAATTACTACACAGTCATAAAAAAGCTAGAGCAATTCTCAAGAAACCAATGAATATTTTACAAGCTGATAAATCAAAAACGAGGCTAAGAGAAAACAATTTCTTCTTGTATGAGGGCCCAGGAGCGAGGTGCTCGACATCTTGAGATTTTGGGATCAACCTCCTGCAGTACCTTACGCAGGAGCAGTAATGGGGAAATAAACTCAAGAGAGGTTGAAATGAGAGCATGGAGCACTATAAAGTTATAATTACACATTTTACGTCACTTCGAGGCAGCATTACATTTGACATTTTGCTGAAACCGTATTTGCTGAGTGCAGAGATATAATAATAATAATGAACCCAACTGAGTAACAGAGAGCCAAGTCATACTATTATTTCTCTTTATATATGACACGGTGCCAGGTTTTAATTGTACAGCATTAAATCTGTAGGTGCAGCAGAAATGCAAATATTATACTAATATTAAATCCATTTGTCATTTTAAGGCCTCCCCACATGGTGTGCAAACTGGTGCAATTGAAGTTATTTTCTTCAAATATCTTTTTATCATTGCTATACAGGATAAGGCAATGGGACTTCAAAGTGCAATTACAGTCAAATACATGTAGAGCTCATACATCAGAGAGAACAATGGAACACAAAAAGCCTTCAATTAAACTAATTTTAGAATGTCTAAACCTAAACAGTAAATAAATAAATATTTTTGCAGGAACTTTTTAGGCAAGACTGTAAGACAATGTTTTCATGAAGGAATTGGTAACTTTCCACCAATACCCACCAAAGTGTACTTGTTGATTATGGAGCTGGTGTTGGAAAAGTAAACTCTGATTAACAATTAAAGTCCATCTAAAAGCTTTCTGCATGACAGTCTAAACTGGTCCCAGATTCAGTTATTATGTGATGCACAAGCCTTATAAAGTAAAAAAAAATCTTTACCTAGCTTGAGTAAACCAAATCCTCCTTCATTTGTGCCTCTTATGCGCCGCCCCCCCCCAGACACTCCAGCTCACAGTGGGAGGGCTTAAGCTGCAGATGCAGTGCTGTTAATCCAGAAGGCAGTGGACAGGACTAGGTATGGCCAGCTGCTGATTGACATGCTACAGGCTTGTAAATGACACAAGACAATAGCCACCAACACTACTATTCCTACTCCGATTGTTGTATTAGCAATGTATCCCTTGCTGAGACCTCTATGATTGGCCTGTATAAGCAGATATAATCAAAGCGGACAATCCTTATCAGATAGCTGAACGCACCAAATACCTTTTCATCCACAAAGTGCTTTATTGCATGCAGCACAGCAGACAACAGGATACGGTAGATGAATGAACAGACGGTATTTGAAGGTCAACAGACGGTATGTTTCCAAGCGAGCATATTACATGTGGCCCTGCTATGGGCAGCCATGACACCAGAAGCTTACTTATTGAAGAAGGGGGAAATATATAATAAATGGGAGGGGACAGAGAAAACGTGGTGCAATAACCAAAATGCCCACAAGATGGCAGTATATTAAATAGCTATACTGATGCCAATAACCGCCGCTGCGGTCGGAAGAGAAAAGTCTGTGAGTCGTTGAGAGATCTCTTGCACCCCATCCCTGAACGACTTCAACTTGGGGCATGACCAGAAGATGTGAAGGAGAGTTCCTCTATCTGCATGACAACGCCAACATTGGTCAGAAGCGGATGTATCGAAATGATGAGCCTGAACTGATGTCAAATACCACCTTGTAAGAATTTTATAATTAAGTTCCTGTAACCTGGAACTCACCGAGGTTTTAAAGGACATGAGAGATATTTTCTGCCTTTCCTCTAGAGTAAAAGAACAGTCTAACTCGCGCTCCCAGTATAGAAAAAAGTAAGGGCAGAAGTCATCCACCGGTCTGATCAGTAGGCGGTAGATCAGGGAGAGTGCGTGAGCAAGGGACCCCGATTCAGAGCATAGTTTCTCAAACTGAGTAAGAGGTCTGAAAAATTCCAAAGGCTTTGGAAAAGTACCTAAAAAGTGACGCAGTTGAAGGGCTTCCCAGAATTGCAGGCGATAAGGCCCAGCCGGGTTTTTTTTTTTTTTTTACTCTATGCTATTAACATAAATTGCAGCTCCTTGCAACGTATTATAGTGCATCGCAACATGCTGTAGGTTTCTTTTTGGCAAACTGAACCGACAGGACATAAGGCAAATTACCTTGTTTTTGGTTTAGGACTGTGTTGGGGTGTGTTGACCAACGCTGCTGGTGTGAGCGAGCCCTTATGGACCAGTACATTGAGCATCTGGGTCAAACAAGATTGTATCCCGCAGCAAAACCAAGGAAAACAGGGGTTTTAGGGACTGCTGAGAAGAATCACATATCTTCCCGGGTCCAATAGCCATCCTAAACAGTAAAGCACAACCATTGTGTAACACTGCAATCAAGAAGCAAAACCTGCAAAGGGAGTAAATACTGTGGCCTCCTTGTATTTAAAAAGTATATATATATATATACAGTAACACATTTTTTAAAATTAATACCACATATTCATTAGCTTTTTTTTTTTTTTAATGTAGCGTCCCCCTTAATTAATCAGCGATATCCCAGTGCAGGTAACACTACCGTTGGCTCCAAAGGCGTGATCTACAGTAATAGATCTAATGGATCTCCCTGTGTTTCCTCTGTAAGAAACCTCTTTAATGGATCCACAACAACACACCAGCACACCAGGGCCCAGTTGCTACGGGTTACCGGGATCGGTTGCTATGGGTTACCACAAGTCCGAAATCTTCTTAGCTAGGGGTAATTTCACTCGCTTTTGGCCATCAGCACTTACTGCCATTTATGGTGATCGATTGAAGTGATGAACAGACTGTAGATATGATGCTTAGAACTTTTACTGTAGAACTTCGGGAAGAGAGGTGGAGGGTTGAGATCATCCAGGAAGATGTAGACTCCATTACATTGCAGAGTGTGATTACTGTTTCCATGCACAGCAGATAGAGCACCTGGCACAGCATTACTTGAGGTAGAAGTCACTAATCCTTGTCATCAGTAGCAACCACTGGGCCTGCTGCTATCAGGCTCCAGGGTCATCACAGGACTAGTCCCCAGGCTTCAGGCCCCCGCCATCTCAGACAGTCCATAGCAGCCTCTCCACAGGCAGGGCCCGGGGGAGGAAGAGAGAGCTCACATGGTCCTCCCCAAGTATTTATCTCCTCCCCCAGCATGCACCACTGGCCATTGTCTAACAGTGATTGGCTGGAGAGGGATATCAACTCATAGCAATCTCTCATTGGTTGCCCTGCTCTGTGACCAGGGTATGCCCAGCAGCAGACAGATGCAAACAATGACAGATTGATTAGGGGAAACCAAATGAACTCAGACTACAAATCAGCATCAGACTGCATACAATCTGAACATAATAAATTTAATAGCACTCTGTCCGGCAGGATGCTACATTTATATGTGCATCTAACAAACAGATGAAAATATACATTCGCATTACCAATATAGTTACAAAATAATGAAGATGAAAAGAAAATCATGATGGTTTCCTTAAATGTGACTCTGTCACTGGCCAAAAAAATTGAAATAATTGCTCCTGGCAGACTGTAAATACTTATTTCTCTGGTGGGTGGTGAGTCTGAATGTTTGTCTTCATGCATTAAGCATCTGGCAAACTCTCCAGTGTTTGGCACTTTGTGTGCCCTGCCACGCACTGTGGTTTCCTCCACCGGCCCATATGTCACAACATGGCAGTAGTGATGTAGGAGCCAGCACACGGGGGGACACAGGCATTCGACACTCCTGAAAGTGTTAAATGTTAGGCTTTGCTGGGGGCCTTACCACATTAAGACAGTTGATCAAAGATCCACCAGGATGTATTCATAGCCTTCTGTTGCAGGAACAATGTTTTTATTATTTTGAGGGTAATGACAGAGTCACTTTAACAGGAGGAGGCCGGTTTGCCCCTAAATGCAGTTTCATAAATAGACTGCGTATTTTGGACAGCCTTTAGGCCTCGTTCACACCAGACACAGTGCGTTCCGGCCCGATTCTGGCCAGAACGCACTGCATCGCATTGCGGCCGGCTCACTATGTTGTGGGGTTGGAGGGGGAGTGGCAGTCAATTGAAGTGAATGGCACCATAGCCACGCCCTCCGGCCGCAATGCGATTGGCCGCACGGGAACGCACGGCATATTGACCACATTCCGATCAAGCACTATTTTGATCGGACCGGACCGCAGGCATAATGTGCCTTGCGTTCCCGCGAGGCCAATCGCATTGCGGCCGGAGGGACGTGGCTGCGGTGCTATTCACTTCAATGGACCGCCACTCCCCCTCCTGCCCCACAACATAGTGAGCCAACCGCAATGTGATGGCCAGAATCGGGCCGGAACGCACTGTGTCTGGTGTGAACGAGGCCTTACTTTCCACCAGTTTGTCATGGGCCAATGTTATTGTTATCACTGCTCCTAATATTTTAATTGAAATGGTTTCTGTTTATTATCAGCTAGTTTAGGGCCCAGATCCAGAGGTGAAATATACTGAGGGTTGCAGATCTAATTCTTGGACAGAACTATTTACTCGCTGTGTGCGCTGAAGTTGTGTCATCTAATTGTTTGTGAATGGAGCGTGTTCCATAGACAGCCTACATGACTTTCCTTGCCCCAGGCAGTGTGGCAGATCTGGAGGCATCACTGCAGTCCGTACAGCACAGAACACGGGAAATGTTCTGTCTTACTTTAGCTGTCCCAGTTCCATGTTTATTACCTTTTATTGTGTCTCTAAGGAGCTTAAAGGAAAACTGTACTGAGAGAAATACTGGGGCTTACGTTGTGTATCTTTTTGCAAACCCAGCTGTGTGGCTGTTTCTGCTTTATTTACTTTACAAGTCACTGTCCCAGAACAAGCATGCAGCAAGCAGGCTTAGTCAGACCTTTTATTTAATCAGTGACTCAGATAGCATTCAAGCTACTGGATCTGTATGACAACTAGATACCTAGCATTTTCAAAAGGAAAGATCAGCAAGAGTAGTTTGCATAGGGTTGCCACCTTTTCTTCAAGCGAAACCTGAACAATCTAGTGCTGTACATCAATTTTCTGGGGGAGAATATACAGGAGAGAAAGAGGAGACAGCCAGGAGAGAGAGAGAGGCGAGACAGCCAGCAGAGAGGGCATAGAGAGATAGCCAGGTAAGAGAGAAAGAAGAGACAGCCATGTAAGAGAGCAAAGAGAGACAGCCAAGGGAGAGAGCGAGGAGAGATAGTCGGGGAGAGGGCGAGGAGAGATCGTCGGGGGGAAGAGCACGGAGAGGCAGCCAGGAGAATGAGTGAGGAGAGGCATTCAGGAGAAAGAGCGAGGAGAGACAGCCAGGAGTGAGAGCGGGGAGAACCAGGCAAGGTAAAGAGAGAGATGAGACAGCCAGGGGAGAGAGCATGGAGAGACAGCCAGGAGAGGCTCGCTACCAGCACATCTGTGCACTTCAAAACGTATCTGTACCTTTGTTTCAGACACCTCCTTGGGCATGAGTTCCTCCATGTTCCATGCCTCCTCCAAGCACTCAAGTTGGAACACCACGACCCTGTGCTTGCCCCTGTCCACCTGACATTGATACATCTTGTGTCCGGGTTTCAGCTGGCCTGAAAACTGGACACAGCACATACAGGACTCAAAACCCGGACAGGTGGCAACCATAAAGCTGCATATAAAAAGAATCCTGGAGAGAAAAATGGGGGTTAACCTTAGCAAAAACAAGTTTTGGCCTGAGCAAAAACATTTCATTATTTTGTTTTGGATAGAGTGGCAAATTGTTTGTGCCTTATTACTTTCCATCAGGTCAGGAAGTAATGGACATTTTTCCAATGAGAAAGCAGACAAAACAACACTTTTAGTACAATGGGGTTAGACAATGTTTTTAAATCCCAACCCCAGTCAAAGTGGCTTTTATGGATTTTTAACCTTTAATATTTTCTATGATTTCTGTTAAATGTGTCAAGAGTTGCCACAACATACAGTGAGAGCTGCGCTTTGTGAATGGTAAGCAGATGGAGAGGGTGGAGGCACAACGCTGAAAATGTCTCTAATTGTGTTGCTAGCTTAATATCTGATCTTCATTTTAAGTTATTATCTTGGATGGCATTAAAGCCAGGAATATAATTCACAGATCAACAGTCTTGCTGACTACAGTGCAACAAATGTAGTAGCTAGTCTAGTGTTTTATTAAGAATCTGGAGTGAAGCTGTTGCTGTGATCCCAAATTTGACAATTTATTTTTACTGTTTTTTTTAACACTAAAAAAGAATCAAAAGTGTGCTGTTAGGGGGGTGCAAGCTGCAAAAAAATGCCTAAATGAACATAAAAACTCAGCAAACTGCGGTGATGTCTGCAGGTTTGGCCCTCCCGCTGAGATAGTCGGAACCTTAAAAACTGAGACCAGAGACTTCTGATTTCTGTAACTAATGTGTTTTCTTTTTTATTCTTTCTAATTGTGTGTGTAATAATCCCATAACACTACACTAATAGACACTGTTCTGATGTGGCAGGGAGCTGTATATTTCATCAAACGCTAAGTGGTATTTAGAG
Source organism: Nanorana parkeri (assembly GCF_000935625.1). NCBI lineage: Eukaryota > Metazoa > Chordata > Amphibia > Anura > Dicroglossidae > Nanorana > Nanorana parkeri. Next base: position 4,075,968 of record NW_017306269.1, read on the forward strand.
GCACCTAATAAAGTAAGAAAACACCTAACACATTAAAGTGACATTAAACCCTCAGATTTTTTAACATAAAACAATAGTGTAATGTGTGCCTTACTGTAATCCATGGTCGTTTCCCTTCTCTTTGCTGCTCTTCCTTTTAAATCTGTATCTGTTCTCATGCTCTGCAGAACTTCTGTTTTGCAGCAGACTGCCTTGTCTCAGGAATGGATACACGGTGTCTGTGTATAGGTTTGTATAGGCTTGTAACCTGAGCCAGCTAAAGGAAACCAAAATTGCAGAACAGAAGCGCCACTTCCTGGCGCAATAAATGTGGTGAGGCCTGGTGAGAGGGATAAGTGATGTACTCACCTATGGTAGGTGGATCATTCGCTTTTAGGACGGCCGTGAGATGGAATGGAGCAGTTGCGGGAGACGGTCCTTCTTGGGATGGGTGGTGTAGTGGTGTGACACAAAAACAGGAAGGTAAGATGAGGGAGGTGAGCACAAGAAAGGAGAGATTTTGTAACTCACCGCGAGGAAAGTGAAAGCTGGCTCTCAACGACGGATGTGGGCTCTTGTAGAAGGCTGCAGGATGATCCTCTGGATGAATGCTGGCGTGGCAGTCCTGCTGGGCGTCCGCGGTGTCCGGCGCTGGGGAGAGACGCGGTGCTGGAGGGTAGTGTAGATGCCGAGGTGTTGTTATGGCCCCCCGATATGCCTGCTGGAAGGGGTTTGAGGATCCGGAGTGGAGGCGGAGGTGGATGAACGCTGGGTCCTTCTGATAGTCCGGCGAGTCTGTGTCCTCAGACTGTCGGCTTCCGATGACGGTGCAGAGGTGTGGAGAGGCAGAGGGGGCGGAGCCCAAGGGTCAGGAGGAGTTTGGATCGGTGGAGAGATGGAGTGTTTCAAACACTCAGTGGGTCTTGGGTTCGTGCTGGCGACGCGTTTCGAAGGCCCTACCTTCTTTTTCAAGCCGATGTGTCAAGCTGATCGAGCTCTCCACCGATCCAAACTTCTCCTGACCCTTGGGCTCCGCCCTCTCTGCCTCTCCACACCTCCGCACCGTCATCAGAAGCCGACAGTCTGAGGACACAGACTCGCCGGACTATCAGGAGGACCCAGCGTTCATCCGCCTCCACTCCGGATCCTCACCCCCCTTCCAGCAGGCATATCGGGGGGCCATCACAACACCTCGGCATCTACACTACCCTCCAGCACCGCGTCTCTCCCCAGCGCCGGACACCGCGGACGCCCAGCAGGACTGCCACGCCAGGACCCATCCAGAGGATCATCCTGCAACCTTCTACAAGAGCCCACATCCGTCGTTGAGAGCCAGCTTTCACTTTCCTTGCGGTGAGTTACAAAATCTCTCCTTTCTTGTGCTCACCTCCCTCATCTTACCTTCCTGTTTTTGTGTCACACCACTACACCACCCATCCCAAGAAGGACCGTCTCCCGCAACTGCTCCATTCCATCTGACGGCCGTCCTAAAAGCGAATGATCCACCTACCATAGGTGAGTACATCACTTATCCCTCTCACAGGGCCTCACCACATTTATTGCGCCAGGTAGTGGCGCTTCCGTTCTTCAATTTTTGTTTCCTTTAGTACACCTGTTGGACACCACGGTCCGAACACCACGGAAGCTGCACACCTGCAGAGCAAAAAAGACGCTCCCATTTTTCTACAAAATTCACATCCCCCAACCCACACCCCCTACTCCCCCTCCTTCAAACTCTCTCCTTAAAAATTCCCCCACGCTCCATTCACGAACGTGGTACCCACCAAGTACCACCACTCATCCCACCTTTTCCGAGCGCCACACATGGGGTAAAAACTCTTTGAACTTTTCATAACCTGAGCCAGCACTACAGGAAGAGGCCCTGAGCTGAAAAGGGAAGTTTTCCCCAAGCATGAGAAGACATGAGGATTTAAAAGGAAGAGCAGCAAAGAGAAGGGAAACAGCCATGGATTACAGTAAGGCACACATTACAGTATTGGTTTATGTTAAAACATCTGAGGGTTTAATGTCACTTTAAGGGCCAGTTCACACCACAAACTCC
>NW_017306269.1:4078132-4086722 GCF_000935625.1 Nanorana parkeri
AAAAATAAAATATTAAAATTTGAAAAATTAAAATAAAAGCATGTGTGTGTAGGGGGGAGGTGCAGGGTACAATTCCAGTGGTTGTTTATATAAGGGGGGGGGGGCGAAAAAAAATTCTGCCCCTGGCGCCCAAGAGCCCTGGTTACGCCACTGGCCCTAAGGGCATATTTATAAACAATTTGCAGAGCTATTCGCCCTGCAAATCTCTGAGAGCGTTTGTTCTGTGTGCATAAAGGCAAAAGCAAACGTTCTTATGCTGGCCATACACCTGTAGATCATCTGCAAATTTTCTATGGAAAAAGTGCAACAGATTCTTCCACTGAGCCAGGGTTCAGTATCTTGCTGGTCAGCCCCGGTGGCTCTCAAAATACCTGAACAATGCCTGCATCCAATCAGATTGTTCAGGTATTTTGAGAGCCAGCGGCACCGACTAGCAAGATACTGAAGCTTGGCCCAGTGGGAGATTCCTCCATCTGCAGATAATCTATTGGCGTATGGCAGCTTTAGTATAGCTTCTTTTCACATCAAATGTAATGTAATACTGCATTAGGGCCACTAAATGGAGATGAAGAACATAGCAAAAAGGTATTTATTTCCTATGCTGCTCAGCTTCATATAGTGGCCATAATGTGGTATTACAATACATTTGATTACATTTGACCTAAAAAAAATACTAAGTGTTAGTTTTTGCCTCTATTTGCACAGAATGAATGTTTTCAGAGATTTGCAGGGCGAATAGCTCTGCAAATTGTTTATAAATGCACATTGCAGTGATCGCAAAGAGGTCAGTTATTGAGATGGTGGCCAATGGTGTGTGAGCTGCTGTAGGATCAGATGACTTGCAGCCTGTTGAATCCGAGTTTGTCTCTCCTTCAGAACACTGCAGTCACATTAAGTATATTGCTGTGCAGCAAGTCAAGGAAATTGAGTTTCTGTCTTAACATGGGCTATCAGGATCTTTCATTTACATATAAGATGCATTTCCAAAAAATTTGTTTAACATTTTTTTGTTCCCTAAATGCTCAGAAATGTCCATCTGCATATATAAGAATTGACATCAGTGGCTGTGACAAAGTGGAGTCCCTATTATACAAACACTGTAAAATAATGGGTTTTATCTAAATGATTTGCTGTCCTAATCTTTAAATACAGTGCCATAAAGTGCTACAAAAACTCCATCCTTATGATGTAGCATTGTCTGCTTTAATGAGCTGCAAATGAGATCTAATTACTGCCCTGTTGCTGGTAATGCAACAATCAAGCATGTAGTAATTAATGGCTCACACAGGCTCGGAAGATCCGCAATAGCTGGGTGTTTGTGTAAACACGTCAAGAGGAGTAATACAGACATCCAGTGTACATGCAAAGCTACAAAATGTGCAATTTTAGAGCACTCCATCAAACGCTAATTGATTCTAATATGGCCGTCCTTATTGCAAATAAAAAAAGAAAATAAAAAGTCAATTACAATTGTTGGCATCTGCTAATTTTGTAGATAACGATTTTGTATTTTTGTGTGATCTGAGTCTTCAATTCTAAAATGATCCTAAGCTCAAGATGTTACTGCTTCTGCCATCAGTGTGCTTGAAAATTAACTTGTGACTTATGAATATTTAAAAGGAGAAGTTTTGGTGAATAGAATATCACACATTCATATTCAGCATCCTTGTGAAGCTGCAGCTGACACACACCAGCTCTGAGTCCGAGAGCTGGCTGATGACATGACCTCTGATCGGCTCTCGGTCTCTGCTACCAGTGGAAGGATTACTCCCTCACCTCTCTTCTCCTCCAATGTTAGCTGGTGCTACACGTAAGGCAGGGGATGGACGTGGCTGGCTCTGGTGCAAAGCGGCAGAACCAGCTGTCAACTAGGCAGTTGGGGTGAATCCTGACAATATTGTTGAGATACAGTACTGTGCAACAGTTTTAGGCAGGTGTGAAAAAATGCTGTAAAGTAAGACTGCTTTCATAAATGAAAGTATTAATAGTTTATTTTTATGAATTAAGAAAATGGAAAGTAAATGAACAGAAGACAAATCCAAATCAAATCAATATTTGGTGTGACCATCCTTTGCCTTCTTCTAGGTACACTTGCACACAGTTTTTGAAGGAAGTCGGCAGGTAGATTGTTCCAAACGTCTTGGAGAACTAAGCACAGATCTTCTGTGGATGTTGGCTGCCTCAAATCCTTCTGTCCCTTCATGTGACCCCAGCAGACTCAATGATGTTGAGTTTAGGGCTCTGTGGGGGCCAAACCATCACTTCTAGGACTCTGTTCTTCTTCATGCTGAAGATAGTTCTTAATGACATTAGCTGTATGTTTGGGGTTGATGTACTGCTGCAGAATAAATTTGGGGCCAATTCTGGATTTTGGATTCACTTCTGTTTGTTGCCAATCACACGCCTCTCTAATGGTTTGGCATGATGGAAAAGTAACTGCTTGTATTTCTCAGCATTGAGGACACCATTGATCCTGACCAAATCTCCAACGCCATTTTAAGAAATGCAGCCCCAGACTAGCAAGGAACCTCCACCATGTGCTTAGTTCTCCAAGATGTTTAGAACAACCTACCTGTTCCTACCAAATACCAAATATTGATTTGATTTGATTTGGATTTCTCTTCTGTTTGGGGCCAATCACATGCCTCCCTAATGGTATGGCATGATGGATAAGTATCTGCTTGTATTTCTCAGCATTGAGGACACCATTGATCCTGACCAAATCTCCAACTCCATTGGAAGAAATGCAGCCCCCACTAGGAAGGAACCTCCACAATGTTTCACTGTTGCTGCAGACACTCATTATTGTACCGCTGTGTAGCCCTTCAGCGAACAAACTGCCCCCTGATACAGCCAAATATTTCACATTTTGACTCATCAGTCCAGAAGAGCCCTGATCTCAACATCATCAAGTCTGTCTGGGATTACATGGAGAGAGAGAAGGATTTGAGGCAGCCGACATCAACAGACGATCTGTGCTTAGTTCTCCAAGATGTTTAGAACAACCTACCTGTTCCTACCAAATACCAAATATTGATTTGATTTGGATTTCTCTTCTGTTCATTTACTTTCCCTTTTATTACCTGATAAAAATAAACTATAACACTTTTATTTCTGAAAGCATTCTTACTTTACAGCATTTTTTCACACCTGGCCAAAACGTTTGCTGAGCACTGTACATCTCAACAGCAGCACAGCTCTGCCTGTGAGCCAATAGTGGGCATTACCCCCCAATCGGCTGGCTTTAGGCCACAGGAGTACATCAGCAAATGTACTTCTGTGACCCAAAAGAGTAATATAGCCAAAAAAAGGAATTACTTTTCTCCTATTTTATCAATTTTAGCTAATCACTGAAGAGCTTCTCCGGGAGGTGTGAACTAGGGAGGTGATAAATGTTTGTGACATCCCTTCCACTGTGTTTTTGGTTCTCTGGGCTTCTGCCCCCATGGGATGATGTGCTGAGTTCTGTGTGCCTTGGTCTTGGGCCCCAGAGGTTGTGTGCTGGGGGAGTCTTCCCTTTAAGGAGGCACATGTAAAATGCTGGCCTACTAAAGAAAAAGACGTACTGTGGCCTAAGGGAAGCACCAGCAATCTCATCCAGGCAAGAGCCAGAGACTGGCTGAGGGAGAAATTATCACAGGACTCTTAAGGCCCCTTTCACACGGACTGATCAGGAGAGGATCAGTCAACAGATCCTCTCCTGATCATAGCATTAGAGACAGGGCCGTAACTACAGATCATGGGGCCCCATAGCAAAGATATGATGGGGGGGCCCCCTGACAACCTCCCTGAGCTGTGAGTGACAATGCCAAGATCCCAAAGACTCCTCTTGTGCATCTAAAGTCGTGTCTACACCGCATTCCACCCCTTAATGATACAGTACTGTATTATCATCATATGTTCTATGCTTAATTTGTCTCAACAACGTAATGGGGCCCCCTTCCAACTCCGGGCCCCATAGCAGCCGCCTGGGCTGCTATAGCTATAGTTACACCACCTATTACAGACCGGATGTCATCACTGTGACAATCGTGTCCATACAGTTTTTTTCTCCATCTTTCGATGGAAGAAAAACTGAAACTGATGGACCCCATGTGTGTCTATAGGGATCTGATGTAAATGGACATGCGTCAGTTTACTTCAGATTAACCCCGGTCCGGCACCATCCGGTCCATCAAAACATATCTCTGATCCGTTTGTTTTTCTGGACCTAGCTAGAACTGGGGCTAACCAAGTGTAAATGTTTACACACGACTGCCCATAGACTTGCATAGAACATCCAATCGGGTCCAGGTGATAAACTGACAGGCCGACCCGATCAGATCAATCATGTGAAAGGGGCCTAACTCTCCTGTCTTAAAGAAGAACTCCAAAAAATTTAAAAACTGATCCTTGCAGTGGGACTACCCCCACATTGCAAGGATTAACTTCTCATTTTGGCTCTGCTCACTGCTTAACTGCTCATTTCCTCCGCTCTGGCAGTGGAATGTCCCTCTGTGTCTTCACGTCTAATGCAGCATTAGACATGATAACGCAACAGGTCTGTAGACCGCAGAAGCTCAGGGGAGAAGAGGGTGAGGACCGGTCTAGCAGCCAAGCGGGAATGAGGATCAAGTGAGTATATCTTTTTTTTATTTTAGCCCCTAGACCAACACCAGCACTTAACCCTTTCAGTGTGAGGGGTAGCCCCACTGCAAGGGTTACATTTTACATTTCCTGACGTTCTTCTTTAAGATCTGCAACCAGCATACCACCTTGGTCCCTAAAGAACCAAAGATCAGTAAGTTGCTGTAGTTCAGCATAGTCTGTAGGAAAACAAAAAGCATTTGCCTGACAATTACAAGTCAGCTTGAGTTTGTAGATTGTGTCCATTTGGGGTATCCTGGTTATTCTTCACCCTCCTTCCCATTAATTGCAATTCTGCCATAAATTGTTATTTAAGTACGTGGGCCACAAGATCTCAGCAGGCCCTTGTGCAGTTGCACTATCCGTACTTCTGCTCTTGGCTATCATGCTCCTTCAAAACTCCTGTGTTGGATTGATGCCTACAATAATTCACAATCAATTTGCAGAAAAGGGTATATTGTGGAAATTTTCTTTAAAGGCAAAATATTACAAACAGGCACAAACCGCGTCAAAGTCTTCTGTTATTCCAGCTGATCTGACTAATTACTGAAATGTAATACTAGACATTATCAGGGGACATATGTTAGAATTGGCAGACACTGGATTGGTTATATTCAGTTCTTCTGTAATATTTACGGGTTTCTTTCAAACATGAAAAACATTTGTGTGCTGCTGGATAAATATAAATCACAGAGCGGAGATTTAACCGCCCACCCGTCTCTGGCTGCTGATGAAATAATACGCGGCAGATTGCAGAAGTCAATGTTTTCCCTCTCATAACTGGCTAAGAAAATATGTGCTTTTCTCCGCACTGAGGGGGTCCCAGAAGTATGACATGATATCATTATCCTATGTTTTAATAAATAGAGGAGCAGCAGGGTATTTGTTGGGTTTTTGGGACAAATCCTGTGAGGGTTTGTACTTGCCAATGTCATACAGTGGTGACGGGAACAGAGGAGACCTCCTGTGCAGAGTTGTATTGCGACATCATGCTGCCTTGGCTCATGTAAATGATTGTATAGACTCCACCCCTTTGTCTCGTTATAATATTCTACAACAACTGAAGAACTTTTTGTTGGCGCCATCTGCTCTAAGCTGAACTACAGGCACAAAAGCATTCATTTAAATGTATTCTTTAAGCCACAAAGAATATAGATCCACTTTGTGTGTACTAAATACCTTTGCAAAAGTTATTACCCTTAAAAGAGCTGCTGGATATAATGGGCACTTCTGTCTCACCACCCTATACTATTGGTCAGTAGTGGTACTTTGGAGTAGCCGGCGGTGGGGCCCAGAGTTCTCTTTGAAAGCATGCATCAACTTCAGCAGTAACAGCCATCGGCTTTTCATTACTCTTGTAGGGTACAGATTTGGTGATGGCTCCCTCGCTGGCCAGCGAAAAATATCAGGTCTATTCACTAAAGGGTGAAGAGTTTGGAGAAGGCAGGAGAAGTGGACAATCTAGGCCAAAATAGCTGATTTGGAAAAATTCTCCAATTCAGCTTACTTTTCAGTTCAGCTATGTTGTCCTAGATTGTTCCCTTCTCCTGCCTTCTCCAAACTCTTCACCCTTTTGTGAATAGACCCCTATGTCTCCCTCTCAAGCCGGCTACTCTCTGGATCCTTTGGCAGCAGCAGTCAAACACAGTAGTATCCAGAAGTTCACAGTAGACAGTGATGCCAGTCTCAGCTGGCTGGATCACTCTCCCTCAGTCCGCTCTCTCTGCTCATTGTTGTCTGCTGTTATCCCCCACGACCTTAGCAGCAGTGACAGCCCTGTCTTATTTATTTTAAGCACTATTTTTATGCACAGATGCACTTCACAGAATGACGGAAGGTGCAGGTACCTTCGGGGCCTGTTCCTGAAGTTGGGGAGGAGGTTCTGTGGCCTCTGTGGGCTTCCCTGCCTCCTCTCACTCAAGGGTCTCCCTTTGGGGGAGCCCCCACCTAGTCCTCAAGGGACCTGTTTCGGCAGGTCCCTGAGGAGAGGGGTCTGCTGGTCTTCAGGTAAGTCGTCCTTGTCCCTGTCAGGAGCCTTGCGCCCTGGGGGGTTCAGGAATTCAGGGCCCTTCCTCATCAGAGGAGGACCATAGCACCCTCGTGCACTTTTTTTTTTAGTGTGTAGTGATTTCACTATTCACTTTTTTTTGTTCACAGGGGTTTGTTTTTGGATGCACACACCGCGGAAATAAAAAGAGATCAGCCCTGTCTGTACACATGTCCCAAAGCCTCCGGAGTCTTAGGAGATCTGCCCATGTTCCACCAGAGGGCTGATTCACACAGTTCTCTCTCAGTTCCCTCAGCCACCTGGGAAATGTAGTTTATTCTGCATATAACGGCACTGTCTCTCCCTGTCTCGGAACTGTAATTTCCATGAGTCTCTAAGGCAATGATCTCAGACAGTGCCAACCAATCAAATTTCTCTCCAGTCCTCCACACTATCAGCTGCTGTAATTAACCCTTTACAGGGAGAAGTGTAAAGGGTTAATTACAGCAGCTGATGTAGCAACTGTGCAAGGACTACACTTTCTAAAAGTAGAAGTGACATAATCACTGTGCTTCACATAGCCTGTGCAGAGAGAAGAGCTGTGGGAGGGATGCGGCAGGTCCCACCCACTACAGGCTGTCTGCAAAAAACAACAGGAGGGGGTGGATACAAGACCAGTCACCCTGCAGAAAGAGAGAGAGCAGCAGTGACCAGTCTTGATTAAAAGAAGCTTTTGCACAAAGGCAAAGTTTAACATCGGATTACTGCACAGAACGAAATGCACAGCGTACACCATGATGAAGTAAGAACACTCATGCCTCTTGTATTTAGACAAGTTTGTGTCTTTAAAGCTGAACTCCATCCTTACTTTCAGTCTTGCACTGTTGTACAGATTTCTCTTCTTATTTTACTACACAATGTTTGCATTAAAAGCTGGAGCAAGTCAGATGGAGCCCAGCTTATTTCCTGGCGGGAGGATGTCCAGCATGATCAAACCTTTTCCTTCCCAGCCTGACTGTCCCTTACCTGCCCCTTGCATTAATTGGATTTCAGTTTTTTCAATCATGGAGGCTCGGCATCACATGTGGGCATTACCTAGGGTGATCTCTTGACCCCAGAACTCTGTATATTACATTTTCCTCACCCCTGTGCTCTCTAAGTTGCATATTACTGATACCTGCACTCTGTACATAGCACATTCCTGAACCCAGCCTTCTGTGCATTACATACTCCCGACACCTGCACTTTGTACATAACACACTTCTGACCTCTGCACTCAATACATTACATACTCCTGACCTCTGCACTCAGCACAGTACATTCTCCTGACCCTCAGTTTATATGCTTGGCTGTATATTAGTTTTATTTTTGGCCACTTCATTCTGAGCCATGTGTTACTTGTGTACTTGCTGAGTGTGGGGTGCACTGCAAGGTTTAGATGCTCATTTTGTCTAGCTGTGTCAAATAAAGCAGATAAACCCACCTAATCCTTGGTCATGCAGGGCTGCCAGACTTGTCCCAGTAGTCTCTTCTTCCCTGGGCTCCTGCAGACTATAGATCACTGACATCATCACGTCTTATGCAGGTCCATTGATTTGCATTAGACGTGAGGATGCCTAGAAACAGTACACATCCGGAGCGGAAGGGGAGAGAGGTCTGACCTCTACGTGACTGAGGATCAGGTGAGTCATTTTTTTACTTACTTTATTACTTTATTTGACTTTTTATTACTCCCCTAGACGAACGATCACTTGCAGCTCGGGGGTAGCCCTGCTTCAAGGGTATGTTTTTAAAATTCCTGGAGTTTTTTAAACTGATATTTTGTGTGGACTTGTGCTATTCTTACCTCTGTTTTGATGTGCCTACTACCACACTGTGCCTTTCATGTTGGTTTCCAGCAGAATCTTGTGTCCTGGTTGCACCCTGTATTAAATCTTTGTTTTGTAAAATAAAGATTATATATACATTATATATATA
>NW_017306269.1:4087445-4144784 GCF_000935625.1 Nanorana parkeri
AAAAGAAAGAATGAAAACACAAACTTTCTTTAAGAAAAAGTGAAAACCCATTCCAGTATCTTTTGGTGAGGTTATTTTAGATACGGTACTTTGAGCATACGGTACATTAGTCCTCAGCCCTGGTAGTTTTTGGCACAGAGCTCTTTGTGCTGAGAACAATAATAAATCTTGCAGAGTCCTTACAGTGCAAGTCTAAACAAAAAAAAATTAAAAAGATCAACACTTCTCTGGAATATGTGCACATTTCCACATGTTTTTTCCAAATACATCAAAATACCTGGTGATCTGCCAAACTTCCCGAAGTGAGCCAAAGCAAGGGGCTACACAGGCAATTTTTGATCTCATAGGCTGAAAAAATCTTTAAGTGCAAACATTTTTCTTTTGTGCTACTGTAGAAGGTTGTTAGGAGATTAGTCTCTTTAAAGCAAACCTTTACCCCCTTTCACTAAAAATCCCATCAGCATTCAGCTTTGCATGTTGATATGAAATCATCAATCAATCCTAATAGGTTGGACTTGATGGACTAATGTCTTTATTCAACCTCAAATACTATGTAACTATCTTACATTCATTAGCTAATCAAACATATTTTGCTTTTACTTATAATTACTGTTTTTCTACTTCCTGGTCATTAGTGATGTAATGTACCCAAGCATTGCATCCTGGGAAGGCTACATCAGCAGAGCATTGCTGGGAAATCTCATCTGTAATCTCACGCATTCTCGAGCAAAGGCATTTTCCTTCCCTGAGATGATGCACATGGTCACATGTCTAGTCACATGTGCCAGAAATCCAGGAAGTAATAGGAGAGCTAGTAATCTGCCCTTAGTAAACATGGCCACTGTCAGAAGACTGTGGAAGAAAAGAGAACTAAGGAATGCAAAGAATATAAAGCCTTCAATTATCTAGAAGTATTTGTTTGTAGATTGTTATTACTAAACATTTCTAAAGGTGCCTTTGTTGTGATTTCAAAGATAACGGTGCCGTTCTTCTTTAATAAAAATGTCACAACAGACACTCCCTGGTCTCAGACAGAATGTTGTATGAGAAGCTCGTACAGCCCAGCTCAGCAGCAGAGTGACCAAAGTAATTATTTTACAATGATCGCAGCCATGAATTTTGTGTATAGCGGACAGACGCGATCTTTGACTGTAATTCATGCGTTTCCATGAAATTTGTTTTTTTTTCCATCATCTTTTATTCTTTTATCTATTGAGAAAATCAGAGTTACTTACTGGTGAATAACAAATTTGCTTTGGGATAATGGTATTCCCTAGTATTATGATGAAGTGGACAATCAGACAGCTGTCACTTCAGATAATATTCATAGCGTCGGAAAAGGCAATAAAATGTGTGAGCCATTGTAGCAGCATAGTTCGGGGATCAGGGGCCTCTTTTTATCATAGAATCTAGAACAATGCAATTTATGAAAAGTTAAAAAAAAAATACAAGCTATGGTAACACAAATGGGGTTCAGTAAGAGGTGACCCCATTCCTAGAATTGCTGGTGTGGATGGGCGATTTTACTGCATTGTAAAACATTTACAGCGTTGTCACCCTTCAACAGGAAGTAGAAAAATAATGGGACAATATGTAATAAAACAATGTTAAGGGGGAGAAAAGGGGGTTGGTGTTCCTACCTGGAGATCCGACTAATTATACGCCCTAATTCAGGTTTGCATATTCGCTTATTTAGACCGATCCGTGACCAGGCAATCATGTGCAAAGGAAAAAAGGGGGATTAACTCGTTAGAAGGTAACGAGTCAGTAGCGGTCAACTGAGGGATCCGGACAAGCAGCCAATATGCAAAAATTAAATTTTATTAGAAAAAATAATTGAAACAGCACACAATAAAGACAACACCTTCAAAACACCTCTCACCATTAAAAACTCTTTGGTTACAGACATACATAAATAATTGCGGATCGATCCTCATAAATAATTAGCCTAAAAACCCCCTGATACAGAAAAAAGGTGCTGAGTGCTTCTGCCTATCATCTTCCATAGGGGCTCCCTGTGGAACATACCCTGAATGTGCACCTGTAAACGTTATAAGATATGGAGAAGGAGGAGCCTGCTCGAATCAGTCGTCATGAGATAGGTATCATTCACTTCGAGTGAGACAGGTGAGTGCTTCTGCCTATCATCTTCCATAGGGGCTCCCTGTGGAACATACCCTGAATGTGCACCTGTAAACGTTATAAGATATGGAGAAGGAGGAGCCTGCTCGAATCAGTCGTCATGAGATAGGTATCATTCACTTCGAGTGAGACATTGTAGCCTCATATAGATTATATTAGTATGCTGCTTAACAGTGAAGAAGTCTCGTTCTCAGTTTACAGAGTATGCTCTCTTTATTTAATCCCAAATTCTCTTTCTTAAAGATCCTTATCCTTATAAACTTGAATATTCCTTTGTATTCGATATTAATGTCGCCGGCACATTGGCCGAGACTGTCACTGTGTTGGACTACAAATCACTTAAACACCGGATCACTTTCCTTTATCTCCAAAATGATGTAAATATTATCTTGCAGAGTGAAGTTCAAACAGTGTCCTCAACGGACATATGTAACATAGTTCAATCACTCACGTTATTGGAGTTTCTCAAGGTCCAGGTGATTCAGAGATATGTGGGTATCCCCTTTCCCTGAAGCGTTTGTATAAATCTTTGGATTCACTCAGGTATTCAGTGTGTTCACTGCAATTGCGTTTTATCCTTAGAAACTGACCTGTTGGAATCCCTTGCTTCAGGGGAAGGGGATGATGGCTGGTTGCATGGAGAAGTGTATTTGCGGAAGTTTTCTTTCTATATGTTCTAGTGATTAGTCTATGGTCTTTAATCTCTATGGAGAGGTCCAGGAAAGCAAGTTTAAAATTACTCCAGCTATAGGTGAATTTTAAATTCCTATTATTCATGTTTAAATCTCCTATGAAGGATGTCAGGAGATCTGCATCACCATCCCAGACCACCAGTACATCATCAATATACCTGAGCCACGTTTTTACGTGGCTCAGGTATAGGGGATGTCCATACACCAAATCTTCCTCCCACAGACCAAGGTGGAGACAAGCGTATGATGGTGCCCATGGGGCCCCCATTGATGTGCCCCTGATCTGCTTGAAAAAGGTTCCTGAAAATTGAAAACAGTTATTGTGTAAAGCAAAGTCCAAGAGTTCTATAATAAACTCATTCTGGGATGCCATTAATGGGAAATGTACGTCAAGGAAATGTGCTATGGCCTTTAATCCCCATTTGTGGGGGATTGACGTGTAGAGTGATTCTACATCGATCCCAACGAGCAGGGAGCCCTCTTGTATCACCAGGTCATCTATTCTATTTAGCACATCTTTTGTGTCTCGGATGTAGGAGGGCAACTGTAAAACCATATCTTTCAGAAGAGAATCTAGATATCTACCCATGCTTTCAAGTGGCCCTCCCACAGCCGAGACTATAGGTCTTCCAGCCGGGTTGTTAGGATTTTTATGAATTTTCGGTAAGATATAAAAAGTTGGGGTATTATAATTGTCTATTTTAAGAAAACGAAGTTCATTATTTGTAAGTAAACCTGATTCTGAAGCTAGTTTTACCTTATTGTTGAAAATATTAACTATCATCTTGAAAGGGGATTCTTTCAATTTAATATAAGTATTCTCATCATTTAATAGTCTCCTCACTTCCTTTACGTATAGCTCTTCCGGGAGGAGTACCACATTCCCTCCTTTATCACTGCTTTTTATGACTATCCCTGGGGTTTCTCTCAGTTCTTTCAGAGCTTCCCTCTCTGATTTTTCAAGATTATCTGTATCTCTCGTTGTCCAGTCAATTTGTTTAAGTTCTTTCTGTATTAATTCTCTAAACAAGGCCAAATATCTATTATTCAAGAAATTGGGCATCGTTTTTGATCCTTTCTTCAGGGGAGTAATCCTTTTAGTCGGTATTTCTGAGGGGTCCTGGAAAGTGGTGTTTTCCTCTAGAAGATCTTCTAGATCTTTTAGTGCTTGTATGTCAAGTTCTGATAGATCAGGTTCTTTTATCTGTGAGTGGTCTTTATTAGTTGTGGGTATCTTTCTAAGCTGATGTACATATTTTAAATAAACCTTCCCTAGAAATAGATTCAAATCTTTGTATATAGTAAACTCATCCATGCCATCCACCGTAGAAAAAGACAAGCCTTTTCTCAATAGGCTCATATGATGTTCATTTAATGAGAAATCAGTGAGATTAATCACATTTTTGATTTGTTCATCCTCCGGTGGATGGCATGGGATTAATTCCGACGGCTCCTTGTTCGCACATTGGTCCTGATCTGAGATTGAGTATTTTGATTGGCTATGTTTTCTCTTCTTTGGTCTTCTATTTTTCCTGGGTCCCTTCGTTTGTATATGGGGGCCTCCTCTTCCAATAAAAAACTCACTGACTTTGTGGGTTCACCTTCGCTTCCACTGGTGGAGATATCTCTAATGCGTCTCTCTCTATTATTGGAGTATCTAGTTCTTGAAGTGTTCCTCCCTCTATTTTGGATGGGTCTAAAGGGGTCCCCTCTTTCCCAGTCGTCTACGTCTCTCTGGAATTTTGACTGCTGTTAATGTTAAGGGGGGACTGCTATGTTAAGTCTAGTGACCGACTTCATATATTGAACTTTTGATTTTGCTCATAGTTGCACTATACAAGGTTGACAGTCCTATTGCCATCCAGTGCCCATGAAGGATTTCAAGGAGAAATCTGTGCAAAAATGTTTGCCTGTGATCTGAAGCAGGGGTGTCCCTAGACCGTGGTTTTGTGTCAGTGCACGGCGAGACCAGGGGTGGTGGGGAGCAGTGCTTGCGGCGTCCAACGAGACCAAGGGGCTGCTGGCGATGCAGGAGGGTGGTGTTACCTCTGATGTCCTGCCCAGCTCACTGATATCACTGGCTGCCAAGAGCTGGTCAGGACACCAGCCAGAGCGTCCCGCTGAGGCCCCATTCACACCAGGGCGGAAGAGTTTCAGCTCGGTTTTT
Source organism: Nanorana parkeri (assembly GCF_000935625.1). Taxonomy (NCBI): domain Eukaryota; kingdom Metazoa; phylum Chordata; class Amphibia; order Anura; family Dicroglossidae; genus Nanorana; species Nanorana parkeri. Next base: position 4,092,447 of record NW_017306269.1, read on the forward strand.
GCACGATTTTTGAAATCACTGCTGAAACGCAATTAAAAATGCCCAAAAACACGCTGATCAGCGCATTCTTATTGAAATCTATATGGAAAACGCACTGATCAGAGCGAAAAAAGGAGAATTTTAGGCGGTAGGTGGTTCGGATTGCGCGGAGGCGCGCGCTTGCGTAAACGGTCCCCATAGGAATGCATGGGATTGTTCATGTCGGCAGGTCGGCGCAGACAAATCCGCGTGACCGAACCGCCCTGGTGTGAACGGGGCCTCAGCTCCTGGCAACCAGTAATATCCCTGGTTGCCAAGAGCTGTGTGGGAGTCCGGCCAGAGTGTCACAGAGCTCTTTCGCGACCTGGGATGCCCCCCCATGTGACCCAATGAGATGCCACCTGAGGCAGCCACCTTGGGCTTCCTCAATATAGGGACAGCCCAGAAATGAAGCATCACATGGTTTGAGGTTGCAAACATTTATTGCAATGCAGTGCATATGTAAATACACTTGGGAATATTCTGTGGGATGGCATTTGCATGGTGTGCAATAGCTAGGTTGCATGCATACCACCAGGGCCGGATTTACTCTCTCTGCTGCCCCAATGCCAGGTTCCTCAATGCGCCCCCCTGTATGCAGGCTACATACAAGTGATCTCAGCTACATCGCCGAGTTCACTACTACAAAACAAGCCTTCCCTGCTGTACATTTAGCCCGGCTTGCCCAAAGCTGGGCTAAATGTAGAAAACAACTAACCGCCCAGTGCCCAGAAGTGCATGTCCCGGGCGTCGGGAGATAGGAATTCCACACCCCTGCTGCCCCTCTACTCCCTGCTGCCCCAAGGCCAGGCCTCAGTTGGCCTTGTGGAAAATCCAGCCCTGGATACCACACAGAGGTTCTAATGGGCTGCAGCCAGGCTGCACTTTCTGCTGATTCCGCCTCTTGACACTAGAACAGATTAAGAGTCGCTCACAGCCCCCCTTCCACTTCTCAGTCCGGTCACATTTTCCCTCTGATTCTTTCTCCATTCCTGCATCATAAATGATTGAAAGTAAGTTTGTCATATTTTCTATTAGACGCTGGCGACTCTCGTAGAGTAGAAATGCGGATTCCAGGCTCCTTCTGCTGCGTGATATAATGATGTTGAGCGTAGCATTGAAAATTCGTTTCTTGCAGAAATAATCATTTAACGCTTTCTGTCCCTAAATCATTCTACTTTAAGCCTCAATCATTATCCCTCCGCAGTGATCTCATCTGTCATTTCCTCCACCGCGCTCCGTGCCGAGTTCTTGTTTTACAAATGTCATATTTACTGATGTCTACAGGTGGTTATAGACGGGGCACCTTTATCAAACTTCAACTATGCTTGCAATAAACAGACTGTGTGGGTCATGGGTAGGCAACCACGGCATGCCAGCTGTTGTGGAACTACAAGGTCCATGACGCATTACAGGGCTGACAGCCACAAGCATGATGCCCTGATGCAGAAACGTGATTGGATTTGTATTTTCACCACAGCTGGAGAGCCAAAGTTGCCTACCCCTGCTCTATGGGGTTAGTTATCCAGTGTACTCAGTTTCCAGGGACAATGCCAGGTGTGTCCCAAACCTGGCTCAGTGCAATCTATAATTGCTCTTTGGCTGCACTATACTGTAGATTGAATCCCTATAAGCTTTTTAGTCCTAGAGATAGAGAAGAGGGGCACGCTGCATTGCTAACATTGTTAGGAACCCCCTTACTGCTATTCATCATACAAAGATCTTTAGGGATTAATAATAGAATACATTGAATCCGTATCAACATAAATTATAATTATACAACATCCATCTCATCCATCATCATTCTTTAAAGAGGAATCTAAAATATTAACCCTTGCAGTGGGGCTACCCCCACACTGAAAGGTGTAACTGTTCTTTTTTCTCTAGGGACCGGAATACAGAAGATAAACGCAACACTTCCCAGTCCTGCGAAAGTCGGTGCTCACCCCCCTCCACTCTGCCAGTAGTATGTCCCTCGGCATTCTCACGTCTAATGCAGGTCTATTCACCTGCATTACATGTGAGGAAGCTGAGGGACATACCACAGTATCCTTACACCCCCGGAGCCCAGGGTAGAAGAGACTGAGGATCAAGGATCAGGTTAGTATATTTTCTATATGGGCTCCGGTGATCTAAGGACCGCTAACATCATCACATCTTATGCAGGTCCATTGACTCGCATTAGACGTGAGGATGTTGAAGGACATTCCATTGGTGGAGTGGAGGGGAAAAGAGGTGAATGCCGGCCAGCGGGTGCCATAGGACCAAGCATCAGGTGATTATACCTGCTTTAGCCCCCTAGACCAGTGGTTCTCAACTTGTGTAACCTCAGGATCCACGTGTCCTTGGTCAATAAATCTGACAAAAGAAGCGCATGGCGTTGCAGTACCGCGCTTTCCGGGTGTACGAACTCTGCGTGGGAGGTGCGTTTGGGGTGCCATTTAAATGAATGACAATGCAACACACCTCCCACACCAGAATGCACGGTAAGTGCGATTGTATGGTACACTGCGTTAATCGCACAGTACTATGTGATTAAGGCACTGTACTAGTGTGAACGGGCCCTCAAAAACACTGATGGACATACACAACCATTTTTTTTTTAAGGTCCACCCAGTCTCCCTACCTTATGAGAACTGGAGTGGATCCTCAGCCTGGGGGTCCAGTGTGGGCTGCTGTGCTGTGATGGAGCTCCCTCCATGTTTGCATTGTTTGTACAGCTCCCTCGCATGCCCTCTAGAGGTGCCGGGAGCCAGAATGTGATGTCATTATGGCACCTCTATGGGACACGTGAGAGAGCTGTAACCAATGCAAGTATGGTGGATAGATGGAGCTCCCTCACAACCATAGCCGCATCCCATCCCACCTCAAGCTGACACTCGGCACCGGGCAGCATATTTTGAATGGATGCTTGGCGTGAGATCTGACGATGCTGCTCTAGAGGGGCGCTGAGGAGCCTCTCACCTAGCACAGTGGAAGGCATGCGGTGACCCACTGAACAAGGGATCGCAACCCACTTTTGGGTCATGACCCACCAGTGGAGAAGCAAGGCCCTAGACCTAAACGAGCAGTTGACTCTTGCAGGGTTTATTTCTTAGATTCCTGGAGTTCCTCTTTGAATCTCTCAGTAGCAGAGAGACCCATGTGGCCCTAGCCTTACTCATCGACATATAGAAGTGTCCCTATAGCTCTGCATTGTGGAATGAGCAACCTGTTACCTGAACCTTACTGTAGTATTTTTTTCTCCTCAACCAATGCTAAGACCTCATGCCAAATTACCTATAGCAATCTATAAACTGCTCAATATACCCAATAAATTGACGTACAAAACTCATAGTTATCAGTCCGAACTCACATTTCACTGATCTATGTAAACTGACATCAGATTGGTAGCTCTGGATTACTGCTTCGCGCTATTCCTCTTGGCATCGTTCTTCTGAATAGCCCTGATAGGCAGGGACTGTTCACATAAGCTGATCTTGCTCCCAGTGTTCCATTTTGACTGACAGCTAAAGAACATAACGTTCCACCTGCCTGACATGGTAATAAATGCTATGACAGGCGCCGCAATTCCAAATTCAATCACCAGGAATGTTGAAAGTGACATGGAGCATATGAGAACACCTGTGGCCAGAAAATGATGTTAAGGCAGACTGTAAAGACTTGATTATTGTCCAAAATGATAAAGATGAGTTTCGTTAAGCATTGTTGATGTTGATGTATCTGAAATGGCCACATAAAATCCCCCGATGACAGCAGAAAAATACAGCAAAATACCTTTAAATAAGTTGAAAAGTCCCAGCGTATCCTCTCCTGTTATAACATCAGCATTGTATTGTAATAGGAATACGTACTGGAGATGTTTCTGATAATGCAATCAAAGCTTACTTGGATAAATCCCTATTATGTAGTGAGTGCTGCCTTCTGTCTGCCAATCACTTTCATCAACTTCCTGGATTCCCAATGTGCTTTGTATCTCTTTCCCTGCTGCTTGATGTGATGCAATCTCAATTTCTCAAGACGACATAGACCATCATGCATTGCTTGCAGCAAGCAATGATAATGTTACACTGTTCAGAGGTTAAGTTGTACTTCAGAAGGCAGAGTGGTGACACAAGGTAGTGAAATTGTGTCAGTGCAGGAAGTAAATCCTATGGGCATCTTTAATAAGTAAGTCTACAAACTTTTAGATGGGTATGGTTATTGATAGTGGGATAGAACTTATGGAAATTCTATATAGAAATGCAGTTTTTTTTTTAGTTTTTGACCATAGATACCCATTAAAGTATGAGTAAACCCCATCTAAATAGTGTTCATTAGCCAAACCACTATGGGGGGAATTTATCAAAACTGGAGCAGAAGAATGTGGAGCAGTTGCCTATAGCAACCAATCAGCATTTCTCTTCAGTTTGTTCAGTTAAGGTTTGAAAATGAAAGGTGGATGCTGATTTGCTGCCATGCACAGCTGCTCCAGATTTTGTCTGCTCCACTTTTGATAAATTCCTCTCTATCTATAAGAAACAATTGCCATTAATACAATACTACATTTTCTTTATCCTTTGTTGTAACTCAGTGCTGCTGATCTCTCCTGCTACTTCTTTGCATGCAATCCAGCAATGTCTGCATGCAATCCAGCAATGTCTGCATGGCATATCTCTACTTTCCTGTTGGTAACAACTAGGGATGCACCGATTTCGGTATCGAGTACCGATATTTTTTTCGCCGATACCCAATACCAATACCGTAAAACCCATTAAGGAAGCCAGGCGGCGTGTAATGATTTGTCACCTGGCTTCCCGATTAGCCGGGAAGCCGGGCGGCGTGTAAAGACTCGCCACCCGGCTTCCTGATTAGCAGGAAAGCCGCCCCAATGCTTCTTGTCATTACGTGACAAGAAAGCATGGAGCCAGCTTTCTGGCCAATCAGGAAGCCTGGCGCCATGTAATGACGCGGCGTCCGGCTTCTTGATTGCCCGGGAAGCTGGCTCCAGGCTCCAGGTACCGCGTCATTACATGGTGCCCGGCATCCTGATTGGCCAGCTTGCCGGCCAATCAGGAAGCCGGGCAGCAAGTCATTACACGCTGCCCGGCTTCCTCAATGGCCAGGAAGTAGGAAGCTGGGCAGCATGTAATGACTCGCTGCCCAGCTTCCGAAAAACAGAAGTATAAGGCTAGGCATCAGAGCATTTGGGCAAGTACGAGTACTTGCCCAAATACTCGGCACCGATACCACTACTAGTACCCCTAGTAACAACAGTACACCATGTCTGTCCAATAAAGGGTGGCACAACTACGTTTCTGTGTGGCAGGGCAACAATGCAGGGAAAGAATTGGGAAACATGAACAAAGTGGTGTAACCCCATCACAGGAAGTATCTGCACAGGGACCTTCATTGCATGATCACCAAGTATTATTTTAACAAAAGTTTGGCCCGCAGCAAAAATGGGCAAAGCAATGGGAATAGGGACTACATGACAGGGAAGGGACAAGAGAAAGGGAAAGGTTGTTAGGGGTTGTACTTACAGGACTGGTGCGGTGGAGACAGACAGGAGGGGAGTTAGGGGTGGGGCAGGGGGTGGGACCTAGGTTTAGGCATTCAATAATCAGGCAAACATACCACCCTCCCACCCTACTTATTCTTTTGATTGGTTACCTGGAAGGTCTGCTGGTTGTTCAGAAAGATTTGTTGGGTTTGCCGTAGCAGCGGGCAAGTTTTAAGGTGCTTCAAGGCAGACATTTGGGAAAAGTGGGTATGGCTAGTCTTAGGTGTGGCCCTACTCCCCTTCTGCTTTTACTAGTTGGAATGTTCAGTATAGTGGGGAGTGGTCGTACCTGCAATTGGTGGGAATCCAGCAGAGGGGATAGGGGGAAAAAAGTGGTGGTGGTGGGGTTGAAGTTCTATTTTAAATATACCATTAAAAGTGATTGGATTATATGTAACAAGATACTTGTTGATGCTGCCAATTTGCTAGGCAGTTTTATCTCAGGTAGTGTTACTAGCCCTGCCCAGAACACTTCACCTCTACATTATGAAGATGAGGACAGGGGGCGGTGTTCCTCAGTCCTATCACACTTACTGTCCTAAGGTACAGTATGTTGAGTAAGCGTTGTCATCCTAGGAAAGAATGTGTGTTAGTGACAGGATCACCATGTTAAAATATGAAAAAAAAATAACACAGCCACGACATTAAAAGACTGGTCTTTTAATCAGGTGAGTATTCTTGCTTTGAGCCCCATAGACAAAACAATCACTTAACCCTTGCAGTGCAGGAGTAGCCCCCGGCAAGTTTTTTTTTTTTTAAGGATCTAATGCTCTTTTAGTTAATGGGGGCATTAAATAGAGGGAATTGATTAACTTATAGGTCAGTACTGCAGGCATCCTGCCAGTTGGTTCTGGTATGGACAACCGGTCCCACAAACCAGGTCTTCTTTGGCTGTGTGGCTGTCCCCGGCCATGGCTGATCCTGCAATGAAGTCGAGGGCGCACCAACTTTCCTGAGAAGGCGCCAACTGCCACAGGACTAAAATATAAGTTAAGTTTTCCTCCTGTATAAATTCAGGATTATGGGGGGACAACCACATGGACTTCATTTAAAGGAGAACTATGAGGTGAGTGCTTTCCACTCATCCTCATAGTTCTAGCCGACCTATGACAATGAAATTGTCACAGGTCGGCTCAGTATATCGAGAAGTGACCGAACACATACCGGCGTTCGCTCACTTCTCGATCTTGTCACGGCAGAGAGCCGTGACAGGGGTGGGACTGGATTCCCCCCTCCCCGCTTCCATCCTCCAGCGCTGTCCGGCGGAACGGACGGGGCGGGTACAGCTGTCTAGATAGGCAGAGCCAGCTGTCACTCATGCAGCTGTGCGGATCCACACATAATTGTCGGTCTCAGTATACCGCAAGCTGTAGCTCGCGGTGTCTCAGTATACCGCAAGCTATAGCTCGCGGTATACTGAGCGTAGGGTGACGGGAGAACGCTAGTTTGTGTCCTTCCGTTACCCTTGGAAAAACTATGGGGAAAAGCCCTAACCCCATAGTTCTCCTTTAAAGCTGACTGAAGTTCAACTTTAAGTATTGCTGTTGTTGTACACTGTGACTTTAGGAATGTATCCATGTTTACTATGTATACGAGGTGTATAAGTTAAGATACTAATAGGTGCACTTTAAATGTTCTCTTCTTCAGAGCTGTGTTTTTCCTGCTATTGTATTACCTCCTCGCTGTTCAGTGATGTCTCCATAGATCTGGATTCCTGCGCACTCTTCACGCTGTCTCCCTCACACCTGAGCTGACATTTTGTTTTGACAACAAACTGACATTATTCGGCTTTTTTTTTTTGGTCCGTGGTGCATACTCTGCAGACTCTGCCTGACATCACTTAGCCTCCCCTCTCAGCAAAACATTTTTGCTGTGATATCTATAGTTACCTCTCCGTCTTGCAGCTTCCTCTAATGTCTTCCCATGGGCTTCTCTGGGAAAATGTACTTGTTACCTCACTGTACCAGCAATCTATGGAGGGTTTACATCAGGGATGTGTCCTCTGACAAGGTGCCTCTCACATGAAGGTATAAATAAATCAGGTGAGATAGTCTGTGAGGGTGAAAACAAACAAAACTACTACCTGCTGGGGCTGGGAATATAGGTTTTGGCTCTATATACAAGCCCATGGGAACGGATTTGGAAGTTTTCTGGTTGCTTAGACTGTTTGGCAGGAAGTTGAAGGATTTGCTATAACACATTTACTTAAAGTGGATTTTCATGTCACTTTCTTAATAGTTTAATCCCACAGTTTACCCCCTTTGTTGTGCAAACTGAAAATGTTTTTAATAATTTTTGTACACATCCTTTTTTTTCTCTTGGTTGCCCTTTGGGTTATCATTTCCGGCCTAGACAAGAATGTTGTCCGCTAGAACAAATACTAAGGCAACGTGTAAACAAAATGAGTCCCCACTAGTTCCCGGGGGGTTGGAAGCGCATCTCTTAATAGGGAATTTTTGTGCTGTACACATTGCCATAGTAACTGCAACATAAGCCCTGCCAATTCCACACATGCGCATCCAGCGCTCTAGAGTCAATCATTTAATTTGTACATTGTTGCTATAGCAATGTTTAAACCAGATTATTTCCTGCTAGATCACTGCGTGTGAAAGTGGCGGTGAACCCAGCGCTCTAGGCGGCAATCATTTGGTTTACACATTCCTGATACTATGGCCATGTGTAAACCAAATGATTCCCTGCTAGAGCGCTATGTGCATATGTGTGGGATTGGCACATCTAGATCAGGATATGCCCCTACTCAAGATGGAAGGGCAGAGGAGATGAGGGACTCAGAAAGTTCACAGGATTGCAAGATAAGGTAAACCTGCAGGGAAAGCTAAATATGGGTTTGCAATTGTCATTTAATAAAAAAATGTAACTTTTGTTTGCTTTTGTTTTTTTTTTAAGATTTGGGTTAAGTTACTCTTTAAAAAGAAACTCTAGACTTTTAATAACCATGTTTTATATATATCTGTGAAAATGAAAAACGTCCACATGAAGCCTATATATTTATTGCTGTAATGCAGGTTGCAGGTTGCACACTAAGCATTGCAGGAAGAGTTAAAATACCCAAGCACAATACTGGACAGTCGGACCCCTGCTCTCACACACAAGCAGTGGCCCGGGTCTCCAGTGGTCTGACACTCCCCCTGCAAACTGCTCCAAACAACAATGTTGAGAAGAGTTTACATATCCATGTCAATGTCTATACAGTATACCACAATTGCCAGGCTCCCCTCCAATTACCTGGTCAAACAGTTCATTACACACTTCCGCACTGACTATGCACACTGCAAGCATTACATACATCAAGTGGGCTATGCTTAGCTGTTCGCTTCTTTATTTCCCCATCAATAGCAATTCATGGAGGCTGAATTAACATGGGCGTGGGATCCGTAGGTCTCTTTTCAGTAAACCCCAACTTCTACCCCTACACCAATTTTTAACTAAAGCTTTAAAACTTTTTTCACTCACTTTTGAGTTTCTGGTGACCCCGTGCTGCAGTCTTTGCCTATGCGGACCAGTCCTCTCAAAGTGACCTCCTCATGCCATGCAGCCTGAGTGGAACTCACCATTGCACAGCCAATAGGAAGTGTCCACGTCACGCATACAGCAATGTGGACATCTGAAGAAGATCCCTCCCATTCTGATGTCTAGAATAGAGAAGACTCAGGACCCAGTGCATCATGTGACCATGGATATAGGTAAGTATATGGATCTTTTAGATGATGATTTTTTTAGAATAACATGGCAATCACCTAAGTTTTTGGGGCAAAGTGTTTGTGGGAAGGCGGATCTAATGCCTAGAGATCAGCTTTAGTCTACTTTTGCAGTTATTATAATTTGCAGTAGAAATTCTTTATAGCATATTGTGCGGTTTATTTGTTTATAATCAATAATAAATTAGGCAATTTCAAGAAAATCAATAATGAGTTTGTAATAAGCATTATTGTGATTTTCATAGTTCCAATGTATTACCTTTTGTGACAAGAAAACCGCATATCAGATCATTTCATTTCAGATCGAAGGCAGCTGATGGATGGCTGTATGCCAGACAAGAGATTGTTGCTGACTCATAATTATAATCATTGCTATAATCTGTAATTGAGAGCCATAATTACTCATCAACCGATACAGGCATTCTGCCTCCTGTAATTTTAATAGCTGTTTGGAGAAATATTATTGTGCCATATATCATTATAAGATTTTGCTGGATGCAGCTGAGCTACTAGGACATTATCCGGCAAACACATTTATTGTGGAAAGAGTTACAGAGTTATACCTAACAAGAAGTTCAACTAATTTCCTTATCTGCCTTGCAGAAGACCTGTCCTCATACTGCAACCACAAGGTTGCCAAAACGTGACCATTCTTCCATGGCATCCTCCAGTGCATCTGACAGGTAAATGTCCCCATTTTGGAATGCTGACCACACCAAAAATGCTTCCTCATTTCATACCTGGTACGGTCTGTCTACTTGAAAAGGTTGTACTCTCATTTTTACAATCTCAAATTCCTGACACACCAACTGCAAATGTGGGACAGGAATCCTACACAGGCTTGTTGATACACAATTTATTTTTTCTTTAAAGCACAAATGTAGTTCTGCTGCTCTTTCCATAATGTGGAAGAATGCACTGCAATTGTATTAACCCTTTTTTAACCTAACCCTGTCAGGTTACAAAAAATTCAGATACAAGGTGCCTGCAAAAGAAGAGTCTTTATACTCACCACTCCCGTGCCCAGTGCCTCTTACCTTCTCTTCGTTACAGTGCTGCAGCCTTAATAACACTTTTCGGCATTCAACCGGAAGTGTTGGATGCTTGTGTCCCCCACCACACAACATTTCTACCTGTATTCCTGTAGTGATGAAGGGTTCAGAGGATAGAACCATTTGAGACCATATTCCGTCCACAGGCAGACAACACTGCTTCATGATTTCACTGTTGAGTTAATAGCATTGTCTCCCTGTTAAAGGAGGTGAAAAAATAACGGATCTACTGGCAGGATCAAGAGGTAATAAAACTATATAATGGGGGCACTCGGAAAAAAACATAAAATGGCTGTGTTAATTCTAGTAAATGGCTGCATCATATATGTCATTTTTTTTACTCTACCCATAGTTCTACTTTACCTATATACCTTAACATGTGCACATTTATAATACCTTCTATTTGTGTAATTGTTCTCCAAAGAGTACTTGTTTTCAGATACCTAAAATACACAGATCCCAGAGGTTTTGCATATGATTTATTGTCTCACTAAAACAATACACCATTATTTTAAATGGTGTTATCAAGCAGAAGTACCAATGGACCTGTCAAAAGCACCCCCGGGGCACATGTAGAACTGGATAAGAACCTGTACTGTACAGTTTGCTGAATTGTCCTCTTTGAACTGGTGTCCGGAATTAACGTGACACGAAATAGCGGTTGTCAAGTGCATTTTTAAACGTGTTTACTTTGAACAGAAAACATTAAGTTGTCACAATGGCTAGCCCTGCCTAAACCTTTCTCTTCTCTGTGTCCTTATATAACTGGGCAAAGTATAACAATGGAAATACAGCCTCAGGCTGACACTAAAGGACAGGCAATGAAATCCCTGTTGGATTACAGTGCTATTCTGCCTTCTACTTCAAGTCAATTAGTGCATGTATCTTCATGAAGACGGACTTAACTTGTACTGAGCAACTGAGGTTATAGCACTTAAAGAAACATTCTAGACTAATGTATAATCTTAATGTCCAATCTTTCTGTCTTTCTTTAACTATGTGACTTTTTGCAGGTTACTGTACTGACTACTAGTCTTGTAAAGAATAAAATTAAATGTGGTCATCCCTATAGTCTACATTCTACAAGTGCTGATCCATCTAACCTCTTGTCTCTTATTATTATCACCTGTACCAGCACCTGCCAATTTGCTAAAGACTTCTCTGCTATGTTCTCTTCTCCAGGATTTCTCTCATGCTGAAACTACTCCATGGAATCCATTGCCCTGATCTATTTGAATGACCAAACATTTTATTAGAGCAGAAGTGCCTAATGCACTTGTCCATTTTAGGTCATAACTGGCCCAGATGTGGGTTACTTTCAACTGAATTTAATAGCCAAGAGGAATAGGAAAACCAATATAAAACATACAGGATGGTTATACATACAATGCATGCACTATACCCTTCTCTAGCACATGCAATGGTTTCTATAAGAGGATACACTAAAAAGTCACTTAGCTTGGAATTGCAGGTTTACAAGATTTGGTATTGAACAGGACTTTGTGGCTCTTAGGTGTTCTCAGGAAAATGGCATCTGATTGCAATCTCTCTCAAATTGTGACTTAGTGTCTTCCTCTGGTCTCTCCCATGGCTTCTACCTATCCAACTTTCATTCTAGTTGGCCCCATTCACTCAAATGAGGAATCTACGATTGGTCCAAAGAACAAAATCATATCTTTCTTACTACAGTGATTGGATGGCAACTGAAGTCTCTTTGAAGCAGTAGCCATAACATTATGTTCAGCTCTATTCTGTCTCCAAGAAAAGTCAAGTATCACTTGTTTCTGCATGATTAAGGGGATCCTGTGTGACCCCGAAACGTTGCACTAAGTGTATTTTGCTATGCAGCATGTACGTCAATAAAGACGTACTTGATTTGCCATTGAAGTGCGGTGTCCATTCTTCTATTCATGTATTGAGGCAGTAGCCATCCGTCAACAACCGTTGCACCCACTTTACATTAATGGAACAGCGGCTCTGAGTGCGCTGGGTTTATGGACTGTATCCTTGTTGTGAGCCAGCCCCCTCACTATAAAAGGGGCACAGAGCAGCCATACTGTATTGTCAGTGTACTGAAAGCTGTTACAGGGAAAGGGTATGATAAGCTGACAATCTGCATAGGATCAGTTGGGAAACTGTACTTTAATTCTGATTACTTGCTCTTTGAGCAGTCAACACCTTTGCTGCCTTTTTATTCTTATTTTTGTTGCTTTATATGGCCTCAATTTTATTTTGTGGTTGATTTAAAGCCAGCGGTCACTTTTAGCTGCCTATTAGTTAGCCCTAAAAATGGACAGAACTTATTAACAAGAATCACCTCCTGTAGACTTCAATAGAGTTTGATGCTTTGGGTTTGGGTATTGCAGATTTCACGGATTTGCCAAACTCCTCCACAAAACCATGAGGATTTGCCTTTCGCTAGTATTAAACCACCAGTCAAGTGGTGAAATGCGGTGTAAAATATACTGGAAGGGTGTAATTAAAAAATATTGTGTCTCGTTCTCCAGTACGTCACTCCCGATGGCAGAGGAGAATTATTTGTTTGACGAAATCCTGGAGGAAGCTTTAAAGAGCTTTGGTAAACTTTACTGAACTCATACTATTTTCTTGCTTTGAGAAGGCACCATTTTTTTCTGGCTGGAGAAAAAATAATCACTACATCTGAGCCAGGTAGATTAGTGAGCGAAATTACCTCTATTTAAGCTGCTTAAAGGTTTAATCCAAGTTGAACCTGTAACTCAGTTTTGACTAGATGATCTTATTTCTCCGGCACTCCGGCATTGAGATCTCTGAACCTCCCACTTTTCGTGGTCCGGACTCCTCCTGCAGCCATTGCAAGGGTTTTTCACAGGCCTCCTGCACACTTGGAGGAGCTTCACACTACATCTCTCTAAAAAGTACAGTAATGTTAATTGAGGTGAACGCTGCATGTACTATTTTCTTGGATACCTGCTTGATTCATGGACACTTGTCTCCCCATACATTCAATTACAATACGAAATCAGCTGAAACCAGGTTAATGTAGCTTATAAGGAGGTCAAATGCAGGTCACAAGGTGGTCAGATGTAGGTCAAATGCACATATCATTGAAGTCTTAATGATCTCAGAATCATCTGAAATTGACCCTAAAATAAAGGCAGATTGCACCTGAAAGGACTTTACATTTGCTCTTTGGCACAAGCCCGAAGCTCTGTGACGCAGATCGCTACTATGTGCGTAGTTTGTGTTATTACACGGGTACCCCAACGGGTAAAAGGGTACATTTGGGCCAATAAAGGGAGATAAGTGTTTTCAGTAGGAATGACCTGGTGCCAGGGCTGCCCTCCAATAGTAAATGTTCAGCTTCGCTGTAGAGTCACGATACCCAAGATATATGACATATCTGCATTAGGATAGTGAGTAGAATCTTGTTGCAGTGAGAGATAAGGAGACTTTTAGGAAACATTGGCCAGGGTAACTATGACATAACAGCTCTCTAATGTTCTGAGAAACAAGAAGCGGTGTTAAAGGTGGTACATCCACAGTTCCAGGCTCTATGCTGCTCCCCCCTCCCCTTCCAGAGGATGAACTCCTATGCCCTCACAAGAAGTGTCTTATGCTTTTTTTTCTATGCTTTTTTAAAATCATTTCTGATGCCTTCTGTCTGGTCTTGTAATGTGCAGAATCCTCTTTGGTCTTTTCCTGGTGGTGGGTAGTTCTGGATGATGCTTAGAGCGGCGCTGACATAGTGACATCAGCACCGCTCTCTGCATTAGTACACTCTGAGGGCAGGGTGCTGTGCTGTGGGGGTGGAGCAATGAACAATACTTTGCACTCACGGTCTTTCCGTGAGTGCAGCTTGAGTTGCTGTTTTTTTTGGGGGGGGTGTTAACTACCAGGAGGAAACTTTAAAAAATTGCTCTGTGTTGAGCTTAAAATTGACTAAGGAGACACAACCTATATTGTAAATATAATTGGTTTCCATCCTGACTGTCCCCTGGTGCAGTGTGCTGTTCCACTTGCTAAATCCCTGGAGTTGCTAGTTGCTGGAGTTGCTTAAAAAATATAGACCATTGTGTAATTCAAGCTATGCCATCTATATGAATCCACTGCAGCCTAACCCACACACGAGGGAATATAGGATGGTAGTTGTCCAGGACAGGAGTTTGCCAAGAGGCAGTAGACCTGCCCAGGTTCAGTATTATAAGACCAATGTTTCAGTTAGGAGAGATGGGGGAAGGATGTTTGGACTTCAAACTGCATTAAATCACCTCCTACGATGTCCAGCCGTCCTCGCTCTAGGTAGATGCGGGAATATGGGCAGCTCTATCTAGAGGGAGGACAGCTGGACGCTGAGTATGAGGTGATTTAATGCAGCCATCCTCCCACCATCTTTCCTAACTGAAGCTCCATACCTAAGTACGAGCTCAGTCTGGGAGAGAATGTGCAGAAGCCTGAGCTTTGCAGCCGTGATCGAGTGATCACGATTTCAATGCTTTCCAGGCTTGAATACAAATAATAACGAAATGCATTTTTTAATATATTATTAATTATGTATTTCTTAATTTTTTGCAAAAGGTGAACTTATACTTTAATACTATCCAAGAAACATCTGCAATTGCGAATTAATAAAATCTTCTCAGTTAAACTTTACTCTGAGGTTTAGACATTGAACTTATAATACTGCATATGGGCAGGTCTACTGCCTCTTGCCAACTCCTGTCCTGGACAACTACCATCCTATATTGCCTTTAATTTTTGCAAAAGGTGAACTTATCCTTTAAGAGTCCACTGAATGGCTAGTTCCCTTTTAACTGTTTGCTTTGTTCTATTTTGTAACAGTTATTTGGGTGAGTGTTTGCCTTGATTTGCACATGTTGCAGCTAGAAAGTTAATAGGCAGCCAACTAAGGGGAGCAAATGAAACTAATTTGTTCTAATGTTCCCTAAAAACATTCATGTGTGCAGTGTGCTGAAACTCAGCTACAATGTATTTTAATAAATAATGCAAAATGGGACTTTTTCACTCAAAACCGAAACAAAAATAAATGTAAAAATCAATAATGGTTTTTATCATAACTGCTGTTCTGCTGAATGTGATAATGCTGAGTATAAATTATAATTACTGTTTTGAATTATTGGTGTAGAGTACACATAGTCTGATTTTTGCTTTGGTTCTTGAAGAGACAAGATATAGAAAGAAAGGATGAAATTATACCTGGCTTTGGAAGCATGTTTGGAAAATCATGCTTTAGATGGCATTCTGTCAACACGGTCATTTGATTTTTATAAAGCAAGAAGACTTACAACCCCGTGGGATCTTTTACACTGCTTTCAGTGCAAAATGCAAGAACTATGGGGTAAGTGTTTTTCCCCATAGTTCTCCTCATGGTCACGGGAGGACATAAACTAGCGTCCTCCCGTGACCCAAAGTTCAGTATACCGCAAGCTACAGCTCGCGGTATACTGAGAGCGCCGCAGCCGGGACGGATCCCGACATTACTGTCGAGATCCAACCAGCTACATGATTGACAGCTGGCTCTGCCTATCTGGAGGCAGAGCCAGCAGTACCCGCCCCCCTCCCCTGTCCGTTCCGCCAGTCAGCCAGTGAGTGACAGTCACGGCTCTCTGCAGGGACATGATCGAGAAGTGAGCGAGTGACGGTATATGTTCGCTCACTTACCGATCTATTGAGCCGACATGTGACAGTTTCATTGTCACACGTCGGCTCAAACTATGAGGTAGAGTGATTTTCACTTATCTCATAATTCTCCTTTAACAGCAGGTTAATGTTGAGGGGTTCTGGACCCCAGTTTGCATTATGGCCTTGGGGTACTACCTAATCATTTGGTTCTATTTGACACAGTTTTCCTCTTCTACCTGAAACAAGAAGATGATAGCATGATATACATCTATGTATGAAATCACGTTCATCCAGCAAGTTGCTATATATTGTTTCAAATCACAAATTGGCCAAAGACTTTGTATGCAGGTGGTGGAAATAGGCTCTTTTAGCGTGCTTTCATATTTAAGAAGCTTTTTTAAATCTAATTAGATTAACTCTAATGAAACAACTTTGGCAGAATTTGCGATGAGTCACAGTGCCATTATTATACATAACTTCCTCTTTATATGGGTGTTTTAAGTTCTATTGTATAAAACAATCAGCTTGTTGCGCAAACAGATGGTCCACACTAGTCGCCCATATGCTCATTTTTATATCACATTACACGTAGGCATTCATCTGCATAAACTTCTTCTCTTAACCAATGTAATCAAATTAACATTTTAGGCCCTATAAGCATTCTTCACATTTATTATCTTCATCTGTTGTCACGTCAGCCGTGTTTCAATGAACAAATGAAGTATACTTAATGTAGAACAATAGCCAAAATAAAATATTACATATATGATGCAGTCTGTCAGTAGCGGTTGCCCCCTTTCCCGTAACATAGTTTTATTACCTATTGATACTTCTGGTAGAATCATTGATTTTCCACTTCCTGTATTAGGGTGACAATGCTGTTCATTCTGCAGTGAGATCACTGCAGTGTTTTCATCCTGTAGAAAGTGTAGTCTTAGATGGCCATGTAGTTTTAGATGGACTGTACGTAAATGACAAAAAATGAAAGGCCAAAGACAGCTAAAGCTTAGTAAGCAGTTAACGCAGTAGAAACAAGTTTCAAACCATATGCATAAGCTGACTATTGTATATATGTCAAGCAATATAATTGTTTGTTCCAGCTGAATAATATAAAAACATCTAAAGTAAACAAGGAATTTATATACTGACTTCTATCGTTACTGTTAGGATTCCTTAGGAAAGTTACACTGCAGGGCCTATAACCCCCAGTAATGGGCCTCTAACCCATGGAAAAGTTACTCTGAGTGGACTTGAACCCTCAGTAGTGGGACTTGAACCCACTTCTCCTGGTAGGACTTAACTCGATTTATGTTTCCCGGGATTTGATCATGCTGCCAGCTTCAGACAAGTACATGGGAATACAGAAGCACACAAAACAGTGTATTCACTCTATATTTAAAGGTTTATTGATAAAACAAAAGATAGGACAGTGAAAAGGGTGATGGAACATAAACCAATAGAAAGACATACACGTATACAAAACTAATTATAATAATATGGACCATGGAACATCTACAAAAAAGGAAATTAGCTGGAAAGCTTTAAGGTTATAAGTTTCACACAAAGATAAGATTCAATGTACTGAAGAATGCAGACT
This sequence comes from Nanorana parkeri, assembly GCF_000935625.1. Taxonomy (NCBI): domain Eukaryota; kingdom Metazoa; phylum Chordata; class Amphibia; order Anura; family Dicroglossidae; genus Nanorana; species Nanorana parkeri. The sequence goes on from NW_017306269.1 coordinate 4,109,997, forward strand.
CCTCATTTTGGAAACATCTAAAACTAGTTTCTGTTGGAACACAATTTTCTCCTGTTCAAACATTAACTACGGGCGTACCAGAAAAAGGCAAATAAGGTAATTTTGCCTTTTTAGTTACAGGTACTAATCCTTATTTGCTGTCTGTGACTCACTGGGAGGTTTTCCTTCACTTCCTGTTGCAGGGATACCACAGGAAGTGGGAAGACATCTCTCCAAACTAAGTCAAATGGCTTATGTATCTTGGGTGTGCTATGTACACAGTGCGCAGTGATGTGTACGGACCCCAGAGAAAAGGAGAACTGCAGAGTGACACCAGAGGTACTGCTGTGAGCTGTGTGCAGAGCTGTGGAGAAAAGCAGAGGAGGAGAGAGCTGTGAGCTGCCATATTGTACTGAGTAGAGAAGGCTTTCCAGGGACTTGTGTTGATGACTCCATAGAAGTAGAAAGCATGGCATGATATGGTCGTTGGGGGGGACATGAGGACACTTGTCTGCACCAGTGGTTAGAGGCCTCTTGCCACCCTTATACAGTTCCACCTTTTTGCCTTTATGGGAATTTAAATGCTACTGACATTGAATCAGCAAACTGTTCAGCCAAAGGTTTGCAAGCTTCACAAATCTAGGGGATTTGCCACAAACCGATGGCAACCCAAGCTTCACTGCTAGTCATGAGGACAAAAAAGAGTGAATCTTTCTAGTGTGCATACAGACAGCAAAAGAACCTGATAGGGGTTCCAACAGTTCCCTACACTACCCAAAACTTAGGAAGAAAAATTCTGGCTACAGATACGCTTAACAATCACTTTTGGGCGGTCTGACTCTTAAAGCTTCTTTTGCTCTGACTCCATTTATAACTAAAGCCTGTATTATAGTCCTCACCCCAGTTCATCTCCACGCGTTCTGTGTATTATGAATTCATGGTTAAGCCAGTCTCAATTTTCATTGGCCGCAAGCTATACAGGCAGCTGCTGACTATTCTCCATGTACCTCTCCTGGCTGCCTCTATCCACACTAAGCCAAATATGACATTTACCATCTCTTTCTGAGTCGTGTTCAGGAGTGATGGAGTTATAAAGATGACTTTAATGCCAATCCGTCCAGAGATGTTTTGCCTAAATTCAAGTTTTAAAGAGTCGCAGAACCGATCACAGCTTAGGCACATCCATCTTTTATGAGGAACATGCTATTCCAAGTTATTCCAGGACTTATCTCTCCCCTAGGGGGCTCAGCATATTGCAGTCAAATGAGCTCACTTCCCCTCTGGCTATGGAAGGGATTAAGATCAGTGAAAGCAGAAAGTATAAGGCAACAAAGGTGCAAAACTGGCTACTTTAAAGTGAACTTTAATCAGGTCATTGAAAGCAAAACAGCAGAGCTTTTGTATGGTAGGCACCATAGAGTGTCTGCTCCTGCCTTCACTGTCCCAAACATCCCCAATTCAATGCTAGAGATGCATGAAAATCCCATGCAAATTCTGGTTTTCTAAAAATGGGTATCTGCATAGGGCTGCAGATGACTTCTGCTACCTGTTGACGTTGATAGACTGCTTAGGTACCAAGCAATGAATTGTGAGGTGCACATTTTCCCCTATACCAGGTTATTCTTGGGGCTCCAGCAGCTGATCAAGGATTTAGGGGAAAATGGTGAAGTTAGCAGAGGACACCATTTAATAGCTGCCATTCAATAGTTCTTTTACTTTTCTTCATTTGCTGGTCTTTTTAAAGAAAATAGCATGTAAACTACAATATCTTTACACAATGCTAAGACTTATCTTATTTCTAACCATCTTTTCCCCAGGTGTCCAACCTGTGGCCCAAAGGCCATATGCAACCATTTGTACTTATTGTGCATTTCCACAGCTCTGAGTTTTGACACACACACACAGATAATGTACAGCCTTGGATGCAGACAGGATGCATGTAGGTCCTTACACCGTCTGTGTGTGGCTGTCAAAACTTGGATTTGCGGAAAGCAGCAGTTCCCGTCAAATGAACTGCCTGCATATTTGTTCCTGTAGCTTTGGGACACATCAACAGTCAGTCCTTCATGCGCCACCGGACAACACGCCCATGTGAATGAGGCCTAAAAGTAAATGTCAACCCTCCCACCTCCCTCTAGAGTCTAGACATACAATGTGGGCATACTCTCAGTAAACAATCTTTGCATAAATTGCAGCAATCAAAGTAGCAGAAATGCTTTTCTTAGGTTATTTATCCTGGTCACATGCTGAATTTCCTTCTTTTCTGCAGTGTATGGCTCCAGTCTGTGGGTGGTGCTAAGCTTTAGAACGTCACTTGCCCTGATGACAGCGTTATATTCAAATATATAGTTGTCAGTGATAACAGTAATCATTGTGCTGTGCTTAGTTTCTTCTTTGATACTTATCAGACGATCATGATGCTGCTTTTTCTTCAGCCCTATTATGAGAGTGAGGTTCTCTGGAGGAGCTGCTGTCAATCACATAGTTACTTAGTATTTGAGGTTGAATAAAGACACAGGTCCATCAAGTTCAACCTATTGCGTGTATGCATATAATTCTACATGTGTATGAGTCCCTGTGTGATCTTGTTCTTAAGTGTACCTGTACCCCTGTATGTTACGGTCTCTGAGAAAAGTGTCCCAATGCTTTTTCAATGATTCAACACTCTCAACTGAATTCACTGCTTGCGGCAGCGAGTTCCAGACCCTAACCACTCTAACTGAGTAGAAGCCCCTACGCCCCTTGTGCTGAAATCTTTTTTCCACCAATTTTAGGTGGTGGCCTCTAGTCTTTGTTATGGAGTTTACCGTAAAAAGTTTATTGCTGATGTTGCTATCACCGTTGAACATTTTGTACATCAAAATCATATCACCCCTTAATCTCCGCACCCCCAGCGCGAACATGTTTAACTGCTTGAAGACCAGGTGTTTAGATCCCCTACCTGGCCAGGCCATTTTTCAGTGTTCAGCGCTGCGGTACTTTGACTGACATTTATTCCGTCACGCAACGCTGTACTGAAATGAATTTTATACCAACATCCTTTTTGTGGAGCAAAACTGGACGGCATATTCCAAATGAGGCAGAACCGGCGATCAATAAAGTGGCAAAATTATAGACTTGTCTCTACAGTACATTCCCTTTTTAATACCAGACAGAACTCTGCTTGATTTGTTTACAGCAGCCTGGCATTGCAAGCTATTATTCAATCTGTGGTCTACAATGACCCCCAGATCTTTTTCCATTTCTGACTTCCCTAGTGGAGTGCCCATTAATGTGTATTCCGCTTGCCTATTTTTAACCCCAAAGTGCATTACTTTACATTTATCGACATTAAACCTCATCTGCCATGTAGTTGCCCACTCCCCTATTTTGTCCAGGTCCTCCTGTAATGTTATAATGTCTAAGTCCGTTTCTATTACCCTCCCAATTTTAGTATCATCAGCAAACACGGAAACATGGCTATTCACGCCCTCGCCAATATCGTTAATAAACAGGTTGAATAGCATGGGGCCCAGCACAGAACCCTGGGGCACGCCACTCATGACCAGGCCTAGACCAATCTGAAAAGGAGCCATTTATCAATACTCTCTGGACTCGGTCCTGTAGCCAATTCTCTATCCATGTACACACCATTCCATCTATGCCCATAGACCTCAGCTTGTGTAGTAAGCGTTTATGAGGTACTGTGTCAAACGCTTTTGAAAAATCCAAATATACCACATCCACCGGCCTCACTCCATCCAGATTTCTACTTACCTCTTCGTAGAATGAAGGTTGGTCCGGCAGGAACGGTCCTTCCTAAATCCATGCTGATTATCATTTATTATACCATTATCATGGGAGCCTCTTATGAAGAATCAGCTTTTGGGTTTACTGAGACTTTAAATAATATGTTGGTGTCGCCTCATTACCCACAGACTGCTGACAAGACAATGAAGGAGCAGCAACACTGATAATCACTGTTTCTGCTCTCTACTTGGATCAGAATGCTCCCTGTTAGCACATGTACATTTACCAAAGCCTGTTTGGCTCCCACTGCTGCCCTCCCCTCTCCCAGTCTGAGTTCTGTTGTGCAGAGTATGATAGTATACTGATGTAAGACAGATTCAGGTGTTTATACTAGCTGTATGTAAAAATACTGTCTAATTATATTTAAAGCAATACACAACTGCATCAAATGGTGTTTTTATATCTGCTTTTCTATAAGCAAAGTGTTTACTAAGTCAACAAACGTAGTAACGTGACAAGTAGACTAAACCTGGAAGAGTGGATTTTGTAGATGAACCTTACTGAGAAACTGCGGCAGAATCTATATATTATATATGCTTCCACAGAAAAAGGAAGAAGGAATATTTCCTATCCCACCTCAACCTAACCACTGAACAATCACTTTCTCAAACAATCATCCCCACGCAGCTACCTCCTCATGTATCACTTGCCCCTCCCTTTTAGATTGTAAGCCCTCACGGGCAGGGCCCTCCTTACCATCTTAAATTGTATTGTGACTGTAATGTCTTCCTTATATTGTAAAGCGCTGTGCAAACTATTGGCGCTATATAAATCCTGTATAAAATTAATAATAATAATAATGTGCTAATAATAAAGATGAACATCAAGAAGCTAACGTTCAGCAAATTAACATAATTGGGAAAGTATATAATGATTGTAGATGTATAACTGTCCCTCTCCCGGGTGGTGTGCCAAGGCAGGCAATTACAGGATAGAACATGATCTTCACTCCGACTCCCAGCAGGTCTCATCACCCCAACTGTCTTGAATATGGCATTTCTCAGGGGAAACTTATTCAGGCTGCATCCTTCAGAAACACATGAGTGGTCCCTAGGTCCCAGTCTTGATGCACCATTAAGAGGGGCCAGAGCACCAACCTCCAACATCTGTGGAATCAACAATTTTGTATTAAAAAAAATGTACTGTATAGTGATTATGTATGTAGTTGATTTATATATTAATTATATTACAGGACTAATATATTACAGTATATACTGTTTATTTTCTTTTCCAGTCAGCAGATAGAGGTTTTGGCATCTTTTCATATGTTCTTTTTCCCTTTTTCCCGAAATATATGAAAAGCAAGCTGCATTAGCTGTGCTGTCATTGGTGCACCATGTAAACATCAATTAAAAACATGAACTTTCAAAAATTAAATTGATCCCTATTAGAGATAGCTAAACGTCTAAAAAGTTTGATCAGTTGTGATCCAACCAAACCTTATAGAATTTGCAACCTCTGAAATTTGGCATTTTTGGTCAGAACCAGGCTCCAAAAAATTGTGCATTCCAGAGCAGCAAATTATACAAATTTGTTCAGAATGGTTTGGGAAGCTCCTGGCATTCCTGAATGATGGGATGATGTAATAAAAAAGAAACAGATTGAATCTTACCTTCCTCCCTCATTCTATGTGGATTCCTTGATCATACAATTGGGCAAAAAAGTATTTAGTCAGCCACCAATTGTGCAAGTTCTCCCACTTAAAAAGATGAGAGAGGCCTGTAATTGGCATCATAGGTAGACCTCAACTATGAGAGACAAAATGAGAAAACAAATCCAGACAAATCACATTGGCTGATTTGGAACAAATTTATTTGCAAATTATGGTGGAAAATAAGTATTTGGTCACCTACAAACAAGCAAGAGTTCTGGCTCTCACAGACCTGTACCTTCTTCTTTAAGAGGCTCCTCTGTCCTGCACTCATTACCTGTATCAATGGCACCTGTTTGAACTTGTTATCAGTATAAAAGACACCTGTCCACAACCTCAAACAGTCACACTCCAAACTCCACTATGGTGAAGACCAAAGAGCTGTCGAAGGACACCAGAAACAAAATTGTAGACCTGCACCAGGCTGGGAAGACTGAATCTGCAATAGGCAAGCAGCTTGGTGTGAACAAATCAACTGTGGGAGCAATAATTAGAAAATGGAAGACATACAAGACCACTGATAATCTCCCTCGATCTGGGGCTCCACGCAAGATCTCACCCCGTGGGGTCAAAATGATCACAAGAACGGTGAGCAAAAATCCCAGGACCACACGGGGGGACCTAGTGAATGACCTGCAGAGAGCTGGGACCAACGTAACAAAGGCTACCATCAGTAACACACTACGCCGCCAGTGACTCAGATCCTGCAGTGCCAGACGTGTCCCCCTGCTTGCGCCAGTACATGTCCGGGTCTGAAGTTTGCTAGAGAGCATTTGGATTATCCAGAAGAGGATTGGGAGAATGTCACATGGTCAAATGAAACCAAAATAGAACTATTTGCAAATAGTTTGCAAATAAATGAGTTCCAAATCAGCCAATGTGATTTGTCTGTATTTGTTTTCTCATTTTGTCTCTGATAGTTGAGGTCTACCTATGATGCCAATTACAGGCCTCTCTCATCTTTTTAAGTGGGAGAACTTGCACAATTGGTGGCTGACTAAATACTTTTTTACCCCACTGTATAAGGACTTATTACTGGTGGTAATGAAAATGTAACTTTACTTCATCTCCCACATATTTCTATCTTCTGTATTTCTCCCCCTTCTTCATTTCTCTCTCCTTTCCTACCTTACCCACATACCTTACCCTCCTTCCCCTTCTCATCAAGGACCGGACAATTCAAACAAGTTTTCTGCACCCTCGAAACAATATTCATGTTCAAATGTTGCTTTAGTTACAACCACTACTTTCCTTAGACTTTCATGGTCAATAGTTTATTACCATACCATTTTATTTCTTCTTTATCGTATATAATACATGTCATGTACACAAGATCGACATTGCATATGTACACGGAATTACTTGTTAATGCACTTAAAACCGATAAAAATCATTTTGAACGAAAAAAAAAACAGCCTGGGCCACTTCCTTCAAACATTTTGAGATACTAATATCTCATATCTTGACATACTAAGATAGAAGGGTGGAACCTGGTGGCACTAGCAGCCAAACTAAGGGTTCCCAGGCAACAGCAGTAGCAAATATAAGGCAGGAACAACCTTTAGTCCCTTTCTCCAAAACATTTTTGTTGGGAACCTGAACTGCCAAAGACAAACACTGAAATTAGGATTCATCCCAGGACATCTCAACTAATGAATGCCAGTTGAAATCTAATGTCATCTGATTTCCAGGATCAACTGTAATCCTCAGCCATTATATACTCCCTTTAAAGTACAGGCAGCACTGAACCCCTGATCTCTCAGGGGGACAGTGCTGCCTGTCTGACCTCCTGCAGGAGCAGGTGCACAGAACAGACATAACCCCCTTCATCAGATTCATTTGGAATTACAAAAACAACAATCTGTTTAATACTGTTGACTACACTGACACATATTCAACCTTTACTTCAGTTTGAAGGCGACATTGCTTAAGGCCATGAATGGCCTCTTTATCTTTTAAATTATAATTTCATCAGTTAGAAGAAGGATAGAATTAAAATTTACATCGCTAGAGAACGACTATTAGAATTTGTTGTTGGGTCAGTTTTCTACCTTTTCATCCAGTAAATAGAGTCCTTTGAAGCTACAGTCATGATTAAGTAATCATTGCTTAATTCAGTTTTGTAATGACACATTACAGTTACTACAGGGAGAGCTGAATATCTATTTCGGCAGATTAATTTTGCCTTTGGGGCTGTATACATTATTATAATTGTTATTCATTCAGCTAGCTGCACTGCGCTTGTGAATGTCTGGAAAGCTAAACAGTCCAAATAAAATATGGACTAAATAATCATTGATACAAATGGATAGAAATTGATGACCACCACAGGCTATGTCTGTCAGTTACTCCTACGTACAATGATCTTCCTCTAGCTTAGGGTGGAAGCTCTACACTTTGCTATGGATATAGCTCATGTATGACTCATTTATTATTGTACAAATATGAAGGCGTGTGCTGTATTTTTATACTTCTATGTTTTGTTTGATATACTTTATATGCAATGTGGAGCAGGGCAAGATTTCTATATAGGCTATATAGGCTGTGGCTTAGGGCAGCACACTGACATAATACATCATATTGCTGACTGTCAGTAATATATTTTGCCAAGTATAATAGAACGATTCGGGTTGCCTGCAGGGCAATCCTGGTGCGTCCTCATTGTTACTTTCCCTATCCAGTTTGCTCTCCATTGTTGTTGGAATAGTGTACTGTATACCTATAGCTCACCCACTGTGGTTCTGTAAGCCTTAAAGTACGACTGAAGTTAATTTTTGTTTACATTTTTGGATAGGGAATAGAAGCATTGTCAGAATCCGTTAGGGAGATTTACCCTCTCCATTTGTCCTGGTGACCGCTATCACTACAAAACAGGAATAGGTAGGAAATCTACCAATGTGGGCTGGGGACACTGTTTCCGGGGGTTCTACTAACCAGTAGGAATTTCCGTGACTTTGGCGGTGGAACCTTTTTAGAAGGTGGCTGAGTGGCAGTTTGCAGGCATTCAGAAGCCTATACTGCTGTCTCCTCAATGCCATATTTCATCCCAAGGGAGATTTTCCATCAAAACTGTGCCGCAATCGTGTGCCGAGTATTTGGCATGCAGTTGCGGCGCAGTCCCATTGACTTCAATCACCAAATTTGAAAGTGCCAGCTGTCAAACGTCATATGCCAAGTAAAAATTGCCATACCGTGAAACTGCCCAGCTGGTGCAGTGTTAAAGTCCTGAGCAGCAGCCATGTCACATTGTAGGTGGGCAGTCAAGGGACAGTAAAAATGTGGATCAACTGCATGTTTTTATATACATATATATATACATTTTTAAAGCTGGAACTCGGCTTTACGTCATATTGATGATTGATTGCATGGGTTTCCTTCCACACTCCAAAGACATAATGGTAGGTTAATTGGCTCTAATGTGTGTATATATGAGATGGGGACCTCAGATTGTAAGCTACTTGAGGGCAGAGACTGATGTTAATGTACACTATTTTAATTGTCAGCGCTATATAAATATGATATAATAATATTTAGCTGATCTCTTTTTAGTTTTATCTAATTCCCTTGGAAGCTTACCTGAATAAAGAAGTAATTCACTCCAGCTCTCTATCTTCTTTCTCATTTAAGCTGTTATGTTGGGAAGATCTGATACTGTAGACCCTTGGTTCTCAACTGGTGGGTCGTGACCCAAAAGTGGGTCGTGATCCCGTGTTCAGTGGGTCTCCGCATGCCTTCCACTTTTTTAGGTGAGAGGCTCCTTGAGGTGGGATGGGATGAGCTTATGGCCGCGAGGGAGCTCCATCTATACATGCATTCCTTACAGCTCCCTGCTGTGTCCTATAGAGGTGCCTGGACCTGGGTGACATCACATTCTGGCTCTCGGCACCTCTACAGGGCACGCAAGGGAACTGTACAAGCAATGCACATATGGATGGAGCTCCATCACAGCACAACAGCCCACACTGGACCCCAGGCTGAGGATCCACTCCAGTTCTCGTGAGGTAGGGAGACTGGGTGGACCTTAAAAATGTTTTTATAAAAATAAATATTTTTTGGAGTGTGTATGTGAGAATGTGTCTGTGGTTGTGTTTGTATGTCAGTGTTTCTGAGGACCCGTTCACACTAGTACAGTGCATTAATCGCATAGTGCCATGCGATTAACTCACTGTACCATGCAATCGCACCTACTGTGCATTCTGGTGTGGGAGGCGTGTTGGGTTGACATTCATTTGAATGGTACCCCAAACGCACCTCCCACCCACACCCCGTACGCCCGAACTGGAACGTGAGGTACCCTAATTTTGTGCATTCCATTGCAGTGGGACTTGGGTCTCTTACGCAGGTTGAGAACCACTGCTGTAGCCGGTTTGTCAGGAAAAGGAATGACCTGTAAATACACATAGTACAATTTAAAAAGTAAATTACATTTTTGGTTTTTTTCAAAGAATGGTTTGGTAGGATTTTTAAAAACTACCTGGATCTAAAATCTGAACAAAATTTTGACTCTTGTTCATATTCTAGGAATTCCTATCTGTAGTGCAAAAGGATGGATCTCCATGATACAGTAATAGTTAACTTTGTTTCTTTCCGTGAGTACCATAGACAAGTAAAGAAACTGAATACTACTGTAAATGTACCTGCTTATTGTATGTTTACTAGGTGACACTAACTATAATTAGAAAAGAAAGAACAAGTGCATTACTGCAGGATAAGGAAGTGATTTATTTATTTAGTAGAATTACCTGTGTGATCTCTGAGTGTATTTTACAGAAGAGCGAGGTAGACTGCAAGTCAAGGTTTATTAATGGAGGCATATTCATCAAAGAAAAATTGGGTTAGCTGGAGCAAGGTGATCCATCCATATTTATTAAGAAAGAGAGGTGATTATTTACTATGAGCTCCAAGGTATAAAACGTGATTGTGTTATAAGACAAACTAAAGGTACTTATGGATGTAAGATCACTATAGACTCATCTAGATAAAAATTGAATTGGATCAAGCAACAATTTTCTTGTTTTGGAGGGGCAGGAAATAGACCTTGTTGGATATTTTTAGGTAGTTGCTATTGTTTCCATAAAGGTAAGGATCTTGCCACATTCTTCTAGAACATTAGTATTAACAGCAGGTAATATGTGCATGTGTAATACTATATTGATAGTTCCAAAATTTGAATGAATCCTGCCCCAAATGTATTCTAATGAATGTCTCTGGGCTCTAGCAAATAATAGATAATATTGGTTTGATTTTGTACAAGAGTTGAGTATCTTCACTTAAAGAATGGATAGGCTAGATACTCAATGGTCTTTAGTAAATAGTCTGCAGTCATACAGGGTTATTCATAAAAGGGTTATGAGTTTGGAGAAGGCAGGAGAAGCGAGCAATCAGGGACAACATAGCTGAACAGGAAACTGACCTGAATTGGAGAATTTTTCCAAATCAGCTATGTTGTCCTAGATTGTTCACTTCTCCTGCCTTCTCCAAACTCTTCACCTTTTATGAATAAACCTTATAGTAATGTTTTTGACCTCTAGTAAATGGATAGTCGACATTCCTACTAATGTCTTTGACCTCTAGTAAATGGATAGTCTGCATTCCTGTTAATGTCTTTGACCTCTAGTAAATGGATAGTCTACATTCTCTATAATGTCTACCTCTGCTCTGTTTTGCAGTAGCGTACTCGTACTCACATGACATTTCACCTGCTTGCATCTGAGGGCTACATTTTCACTTGAGCATGGTTAGAAAATATTTATTTGTTACAATATTCTTAAAGAACATGCCTGTTGTTGAATAAACCCTGTTTACCCCACTCTATTAAATACATAAACAATAACAGGAGGCATGAATTGTTTACCTGTACTGCAGAACTGACCCACCAGTTGCTGGAATGCACAGTAATGGTACACCTAACTCCCCCCTTCGCTCTGGGGCGGGAGGGGACGTGGCGGTGCATTGAGGTCAATGACACCGCAGCCACGCCCCCCGCAAGTACGATCATACACTGGACCTGCGTTCCGGTCCAGTGCGAACGCAAATGTTGCATGCTGCATTTTTTTCCGTTCGCACTGGACCGGAACGCAGGCAATGTTTGCTACACATCTGATCACACTGTGGGTGGGGGGTGTGGCTGCGATGCGATTAATTGTGCGTTCCAGCAGCTACTGCTCTGGAATGCACCGCAATTGGTGTAAACTGTACCTAAGATTTCATTTCTGAGTTTAGTGTCACTTTAAGCTATTCAACTATAGTACACCGCAAATATGTAAAATATGTATTTTGCATTACTATGAAGAATCCATGCATTTGATTGTGAAGAAAATTCAGATGTGTAAATGTGGTGGGGTATGTTTGGTTGCCTTTACACCACTCATAAATCATCTTTTAAACCCATACAGCAAACAGAATAGATGGGTGTACTGTCTTTATAGAAGCTGTTTAAGAATGCCAAACATTGCTGGGTTCTGCTTATCACAAAGTCCCAGCTAAGAAGATCTTAATTGTGTAAATACGTTTAGGAAAAATGTTGATCCCCCGAGATACTTGCCTTGCTTGCCAGGGACGTCCTTACCTTCCTACTACTTCTGGCACTTTTTTGATAGCAATTAAGCAAGTGTCCTGGGAAAAGGGCCAAACTGTAAGACCTGGACTGAGATTCCTCCATTAAGACTCTTATGTAATAACATTTTAATTGCATTATTAAGGTACCGGATTTTGTGAATTCCTGGCCTACATCCCCCATACAGTATGTGTTTGGTACACTACTTCTTAGACACCTATTACAAATTTAATCTTGTATAAAGAACAGCTTTAGAATAGATGACACCCAATATTCTATTTCTAGATAAGCCCTTTATCTAAAGATCTTCTCTGTACCATTGATGTTCCTTTTAGAGATAATGGTGCATTTAGTGGGATGTTATAGTGCTTCCTTATTGTTGTGCTTTTTTATTATTTTCTGTTAAACTCCAAAACTCTCCTTTCAGCTAAGTGTGGGCTTTAGTGGGTTGAATCACTCTACTCACCCCATCTCTCCAGTGGTTTCGAGATTCTTGCAGTAGTTTATGTCTACACCCTTTCCCACAATGCTATAACAAACTTTTCAGTAGCTGGATTCTCTAAAAATGTATTCTACATTGTATAAAATCCACAGGGAAAGTGTGACACCATCACTAGGTTTAGTACTGGCTATGCTACCACCATTGCGGGAGTTTTGGTGTATAATCTCACAACTGCAGTTCCCAGTGTAAAAGAGTTGGTAAGAGTTGTGAGATACTACATGAGTCTGTGTTGTGCAATCTCCCTCATGCCCCAAGGGTTAAGAGAGAGAGAGGCTGTGATCAGCTTAGGGAGGGGGCAGTATCAGAACCAAGGAACACTCTGACCTTCATTTTTGAAGGCTCCATTCTGGGTCATTCAAAATAAATATACTTGCAGCTATAGAGATTTAACTAGGGGGCAGCAATGAACAGAACGCCAATTCCAAGAAGATATTTTGAGACACTCAGGAGGTAGGCTACACCCTATGTGGCATTATCACTGATTCATTTTTGTGATGGAAACTGTAGTGGGTTTGGGTCAATTTAGTTTTAAAATTAAGCTCTGACCACAACAAAAATTTAATTTAAATGTATTCCTCAAAAGCCACAAGAGATATAAAATCACTTTGTGTGGAACAAATGCCTTTGTAGACCCAGATATTAACTTGTAAAAGCTGTGGTGCCAGCAGGCCCACCGGCAACAGGCTGCCTGCAGAAATCTACAGGAGGGCAGATGCAAGACCAGTCACCCTGCACAAGTAGAGAGAGCTGTAATGACTGGTCTTTATTGCAGTGCCTGGAAAGAGGCAGAGTGCAGGAGTTGTTTAATGCTGGATTACTACTCAGATCTGGAAGAAATTTGGAAAGGACACAGAGATTCAAATAAGAATACTCATGAATATTGTGTTTAGACAATATTGGTTTAGCACGGATCACAGCTTTCATTTTTTTTTTTTTTTAAATCTGCATATTTTAATAGTTGCATATAAATGTTTTTTATTAGGATTTTGAAGGTTTTCTTTTTTTACATAGAAATACAAAAGCAAGAGAAGCATGCAAACAGTTGGCTGCATCTCATACTGTAGCTTAGATTTAACAATGGAGCATTCACTATCACTATACATAAGTATCAGAGTCTGATACTTATGTATACTGAAAGAATAAAAATATATGCCACAGTAAGATTGTGAGTGAATTGTATTATTAAGAGGCTACTCATCCTTCTAATATATTATAGTATGTTTCCAGATAAGGTACAATTATGAGGAGAACATTGCAATATTAAAGGTATAGTAATAGCAACAAGTCATAAATACCCAGAAAAACAGCACATTCAAAGAAATTAACATAATAAACACAGAAAAATAAACAATAAGTAACATTGCCACAATAACCACCATAGCAATCCCTCTAGTAGTATCCACCACAGTGCTGTTCATCTCACCCCGTCCATCTCATCCAAACAATTTAGAACCCCAAACAGGGATTATACTGAAAATCTGGTACACAGAGGATGGGGTGAAGTATAGGTAGAGTTCCACTCCTACTCCTAGAGAGCCAATCAACCTAATACGTTTCGTAAAAGCAGGCAGGTGGAGCAAGGCCAGGCATCGATAGCCATGGGCCCCACAACCTTGGAAACCTTTGTGGACAGCCTCTATGAATCAAAGCATACCTTTCTTTTGGAAATAAAAGATTAACCTGAGAGTGCCAGTCCTCCAGAGTAGGTGGATGAGGGGATATCAATTTAAGGTCAATCAATTCCCTTGCCACAAAGAGAAGCCATATAATTGAATCCAAAACCCCTGGGGCATACTGGTCTTCCACAATAAGGCTCAGCATGCAGAACCTAGAATCCAGGGTTAGTGTGACACTAAATACTGTATATTAATAATGGAAGATACAATCTCCTCCCAGTAGCGAAAGAGTTTGGGACATCTCCACAACATATGGATTAAGTTGACGTTTTCCCCTTGGCACCTTGGACAATCTCCTGATTCTCTTCTGCCCCACTTAAACAATTAAACATGGCAAGTATGATAGACTCTATGTAGAATAAATAATTAAGTGAGCCGCTGTGTAGGCGAAAGGGTGGAATAGGGTGTATTATCTAGAATTGTGTCCCAAGAGTCAGGGAGTTTGCCCAAGTAAATTTGTTTTAATGCAAATAATATATACAATTATTGTTTTACAAATAAACATATAAATCAGGGTGATCACAAGCCACAAATTCCCCAGTGCACTATGGATTTTTCTAAAGAGAATGCACGGCAGACATTGTTTTATTTTAGCCACTCTGATTGATATTTTAAATGGAGGGAATAAATTTCTGTTCTGACTTAATTATTTGTGTATGTAAATTTCCGCATGAGATACTGAGCTCTGCAAATAACACATTTTTAACAACAGGTGGCAAAGAGAAATCAGAAAAGTTGAAAAGGAAGCTAAATCCCCACCTGCTGGCTGAAAATAGAAAAATAAATAATATTTTATATTCAATATAAAATTTTTTTAGTCCTGACCACAATACATTGGGCTAATTCAATTGTAACTAACAATATGAAATGTTCTCTTTCATTTTCAGCTCTTCTATATGCAACTATTTTTGGTAATGTGACCACCATCTTCCAGCAAATGTATGCCAACACCAACCGCTACCATGAAATGCTGAACAGTGTGAGGGACTTCCTCAAACTTTACCAAGTGCCCAAAGGACTGAGTGAGCGTGTGATGGATTACATAGTGTCTACCTGGTCCATGTCTCGGGGGATCGATACTGAAAAGGTGCATAACTGGTATTATTTTAGTGTGTTCTTCCAGTGCTTCCTGAAACAACCCACAGCTTATTTAGAGGTAACTCTGAAAGAAATACTTGGAGGTCTGTGTTTGCTATTAAATCATCATCAAACAAAATCATAGATACTGCATTGTCAAGTGTCAGATGATCAAAGTGTGTATGCCAAATTAGATTATCATAACAAGTTGAGAGGTAAGAAGACATAATAAATACAGTATAAGGACTAGGAGAAAATTACGCAAGAAGGGGCACTGGGGTATTGGTGCTACTTTATTCATCCTGGACCTGTTCTGGTGCCTAAAAAATCCCTCATTAGCCTTTTTGTTTACAGAAATGAATCAGATACACGGGGAAAACAGTAAAAAAAAAGGTAAAATAGAAAGTTCAAATTGGCAGTACACTAGCACTCATCCCTAATTCTTACAAAGACAAAGGAATAAAGCTGAATAAAGGAATAAATATACATAATCGATAAGTAAGCTTTCAAAGCTGTAATAATTTAATATTTTTTGCCCTTCTGACTGGTTCTCTTTTTGGAGCAACCCTACACAAAACGGATTTTATCACCTAGAATCCAGTGAAGTCTCTTCCTTATACCTTTGGTCATGTGGTCTCTTCCTTATACCTTTGGTTATGTGGTCTCTTCCTTATACCTTTGGTTGTGTGGTCTCTTCCTTTTGGTTAGAAAGTTTTACTTGCTTCTCCAGCAAGAAAGACCTAAAATCGCAAAATAACATGGAATACACTTCCCGTAATGAAAGGAACATAGTTCTGCATGCACTCTCGCTTTTCTTGAAATATTAATTCGTACCCAAAGCAGCCAATCCTCTAAAGGCTTTGTATTTCTCTAAATGTAGCAGTTCCCTCCAGCCTGTGCCATTAGCAGCATGCTGCCTCTGCATTCTATTACAGCTCTGGCGCATTTGAATAAACCACTTAATGTATCACATTGCTGCTCCTGTTGTGTGAAGCAGAAAGGTTGTAGGTGCGTGTATACTCCAGGCTGTCATAGCAGTGACTTGAATAATGAGTTTGTTTCTTGGATGAGAAGTAATATGAATGTTTCAGTAAACTGACTTTAGGTTTTGTGTATCTTTTTATTACTTTGCTAACGCAAATGTATTTTTGCCAAAGGAGCCGTCCCACCTATTTCTGGAATCGGACATATAAGTCACTAAAGGCTAATACATGAGACAGTCAATAATATCTGCTCCCCAGGGAGGGCTGTATTTTATTGATTACCCCTCTAATAACCACATTACCCATAGTCCATTGGATAAGTGTATTACACAAAGTGACTGCGGGAATATGGCATGTTCTCTGTGACTCCTAATGCATAAATAATTCATTTAAAGGGTGGCTCTCTGTAAACCAAAATACTCTAAGAAAGCCATGCCTATTCTTTTTCACACTATTTACTATTTTCGTCATGCAATCTTTTTTTAACTTAACATTTAGGAAAAATTATTGGTTTTACTCAACTATATAGCATCTCCTCCAGTGCTTTACAGGGACCACTGAACCTTTCATAGCAGTGCCTGCAGGTGATTAAAGCTGGTCATATATTGGCTAGCTAAAAACAATTGAACAGTTTCCCCCATCCATGCTAAACAGAGTGGATGGACAAATCTTCCGCTGTGGCTATTGTATTCTGACATCCAGTGCTGTCACAATCCATGAACAGTGACTGCAGCTGATTGCCTTTAGTGACTGTTCACCCAAGAATAGAGTTGAACTTGATCTCTATAGGTTGAACTCGATCTCTATAGGTTGAACTGGAACTCTATAGGTTGAACTCAATAGACTTGTCTTTTTTCAACTTGGCTAACTATGTAACTATGAGAATTTTCAGCCTGGCTCCTTTAAACTTCAGATCCAAAGGTGTCGGGTAAGACACTGCCGACAGGGATACCCATCAAGAAATAGCCAACATTTGCTCCAGGTGTGGCCAGCTTCACGCTAATGTTCAGTCTACACTCATACACACAACAGAACAATTTACAAGGTTATTCACAAATGGTTGAAGAGTTTGGAGAAGGCAGGAGAAGTGAACAATCTAGGATAACATAGCTGAACTGGAAAGTGAGCTGAATTGGAGAATTTTCCAAATCAGCTATTTTGGCCTAGATTGTTCACTTCTCCTGCCTTCTGCAAACTCTTCACACTTTTGTGAATAACCCTGTTAATCTTCTACTATATTTTAGGATTGTGTCCAACACAGGACCATTGTGCTGCAAGGCAAGAGTCACTTGTACACACTATTGACAAATGTAATTATTTTTCCATAAATGAAAAATGTGTTAGAAAGGGAAAAACAGGTTGTTGTTACTGTATATAGGACTTTGGTGGTAAACACAGAATTGAAGGAAAAACAGTAATCACCCCTATAGAAGTGTCTGGCAGCTCTGACATACTGCACATGTGATACCAGCTCAGATGACACAAGATTATTTGGTGTGTTGTTAATCACTCCATTAATATTCACTTGTTGTGTAAGTGTACTGAAATTACAGACATTGGACAGTGAGCAGGTAATGTTCTTAAAGTTAATCAGTGGTTAAGACATAAAACCACTTACTGCATAGAAAAGGTAGCTCTGAATGCTAATGGTTAGATTCTGTGCAGAGTTCCTCATGAGCCCTGAATTCTGGGGGACTATCAGAAACATTTGTATGAACTTGACCTATTTGCATGTCTTACAACTGGCCCATTACAGCCAATAGTGAGGTTTAGGATGCAAATGGGGGCATATGTTGCTAGTGACCAGATAGTTGTTTGTACATCAGAATGCCCTGGTTACTTTGCAGAGATTGCACAGTGACATTAATCCCCCCAAGTAATGCAATCAACATGACAAAGTTTTTATATTTTTTATTTTAGGTGAACATCTCCTTTAAGCTATGAGTAAATAATCCCCATGCTTTTAACTTCTCCTCAACCCAGCCCCCTTTGTGCAGCATTGTATAGCTAAATAACAATTGTCTTATGTCTTATGTGTCATTATTCGGACTGTAAAATGATAGGTTGTAATTACAGTGGGCCAGAAAGTAAAAGAACATAATATATGTTGTTTATTACTTGCTGCCTATGTCTGAGGCCAAAGGCAATTTGTTGATGAGAAAACTTTTTTTTCTGAAATTGAAGAAACAACCAAACTTCCTATAACCTGAAGGCCAGGAGAAGTAAGCACTGTGCACTGTTTTCTTGTAACTTTATGTTTCTTTCTAAATATACAAAAAGCAAAATATTACCTGTTATGGAAAGCTGTCTCCTTCTAAAAATGTGGTTTCAATTAGAAGTATTTGATATGTTTTTGGAAGAGGGGACATTGCTCTTTTTCTGGCTGGGATGCTGATTGACTGGGAAGCTCTCCCGGCCAATCAGCATGGAGCCGGGCAAACAGCATGGAGCTGGCTTTCCGGCCAATCATGAAGCCGGGTTTGTGAGTCAATACCCGCCGCCTAGCTTCCTGATTGGCTGGGAAGCCGGCTCCATGTTCCCTCGCGGGACTGCCATTCAGAGGAATTTTCCCCCTGACTGGATGTTCCGGTATTGGGGGTAAGTATCGGAGCGTTTGGGCAAGTACAAGTACTATTATAGGTATCTGCGCATCCCTAATTTTTAGTTAGTGACCATAGATACCCTTTTATTGTAAAAAAAAAACAGAAAAAAAATGAGAAATCATCGTCCAGCAATATACCTGTAACAGCATAGATTCAGCACTGGACAGCTCCCACACACTTACAATACAAACTCTAGGGGCAGAAGAAAACATACTGCTGTTAAAAAGTGTATACTGCTTAAAATCCACTTCATCACCATTAAAGGAGAACTATGAGATTCCCACTCATTCTCATACTTAGAGCCGACCTGTGACAAAGAAGCTGTCACACGTCGGCTCTATTAATCGGGTAGTGAGCGGACACATACCGTCGCTCGCTTACTTTCCGATCATCTCCCTGCAGAGAGCGGTGACTGTCAGTCACCCCTCCCCGGAGGGATTCCCACCATCCCTGAGTGGAGGAACGGACGGGGGAGGGGGCGGGTACAGCTGGCTCTGCCTCTAGATAGGCAGAGCCAGCAGCTTTGGGTAACGGGAGGAGGTTAGTATGTGTCCTCCCATGATCCGTCCCGGCTGCAGCGCTCTCAGTACATCACGGGCAATAGCCCGCTATATACTGAGCTTTGGGTAACGGGAGGAGGTTAGTATGTGTCCTCCCATGACCCTAAAGAGAACTATGGGGAAAACACTTACCCCATGGTTCTCTTTTAAAGAGTTGTAGATCTCTGAGAAAAGGAAAGAACACATTCTGAAAATCTACTTCCATGTTTCAGTAGGGGACTAGCAGATTCACCAGGCGTATACAGAGCATGGAGAGCTTCTATACATAAAGGACAAAGGAGTGTGCAGACTCTAGCATCTATATTTAAGATTTATATACACTTCAAAGTGGCATTAAGCTCTCAAGCTTTTTTTCAATAATGAATCCAGGTTAAAAAAAATAATAAAAAAATATACATTGCACAGCAAAGTCTTTTTTTTAAAAACAATTTTTCCCAAGCACATACAGTCATCATGTTTCTGAACAGCTCCAACTCTGTCAGCTCAGCTTTGAGCTTACTGTCCAGTACAAGATCACAAGGGAAAGGGCAGTCTCCAAGAGAAAACCATCTACTAGCTTGCAGAAGAGATGAAGGAGTGGAGAGCAGGACAGTGTCTTGCCGTATGCTGTGTCTGTGTGTTTGTGGAGACACAGCTTACAAGCACACACAAGGGTGGCTCCATTGGATCCTGCAAGGGGAAGGAGCCACCCTAAAACAGGATATTAGGGCCAGTACTCAGGGGAACAGATGATTCTGCGGGAAGCTAAAACTTCTAAACATCAAGAAGCAGCATCCATTATAAGTGATTAAATCAGCATTTGAAAAAGCTTAAAATCCTTTTGACTTTAATACCTCTTTAAGCGATGATTTCAGTATAACAAACAGATTTATTTCTTACAATATTTGATCTTGATGCCTGTATATTGTTCTGCCTCTCTCATTCTACAACCCAGGCTTTATGTTTGTGCATCCTTCTCTTTCACATATTTTTTATCTTATTGCAATATTTGCTTTGGCATTGTTCTAAACCCCCGTGTATCAGTACTAGTGGCACATTGAGGCAGCAGGGGAGAGCGAGTAAGGTAAATAGTGTGTCTGCGATACAGCATTTCAATTGCTTGGCTTGAAAAAAATACAGGCTTACCTTACAAAGAGAAATGCTCATGGATTTTGTTATTTTTATTTTACAGTTTAATTTTCACGAGTTTAAAAACTGATGTTTATTTTTACAAAATATATTACAGGGGGCATAACTCCAGTAAGAAACCCCACGGCTGTCTGCATGTTTGTTGAAGCCTGCGGAAACTAACTAATCTAGATTTTCCCATCTTTGCTTGACAGTCAACTGTGTTAAAGTCCAAAAGTTTTCATGTTGCTTACAACACGCTACCTGCTGGCTGCAAATGGTACATATTAAAATTTATATGCAATATTGAATGGAAAAAAATAAATTAAGTTTTAAACATTGACAGGGTTATTTACTGAAGGGTGAAGAGTTTGGAGAAGGCAGGAGAAGTGAACGATCTAGGACAACATAGCTGAACTGGAAAGTGAGCTGAATTAGAGAATTTTTCCAGTTCAGCTATGTTGTCCTAGATTGTTCACTTCTCCTGCCTTCTCCAAACTCTTCACCCTTTTGTGAATAACTCTGTAAATAAAGAAAGAAACTATATACAAAACACCATACAGTACATTCCCTTTAAGAAGTAGTTTTACTGGAGACACACAAGCTCATTGAAACTGAGAATGTTATTCAGTGTACTGTTGGTGCTTTTGCTTCTTTAATAACACAAATAATTTCTTTTTTTATGCAGGTTTTGCAGATTTGTCCTAAAGACATGCGAGCAGATATCTGTGTCCACCTGAACCGCAAAGTATTTAAAGAGCACCCTGCATTTCGCCTAGCTAGTGATGGGTGTCTGAGGGCGCTCGCCATGGAGTTCCAAACCGTACATTGTGCCCCAGGCGATCTCATCTACCATGCCGGGGAGAGTATAGACACCCTCTGCTTTGTGGTATCTGGCTCCTTGGAAGTCATCCAGGATGATGAAGTCGTTGCTATTTTGGGTAAGTCATGGTGGTTTCATTATCTTTTTGGATTGATATATAAAACAGGGAGAGGATTTCATGAGGATCAACAGGTATTTTTTTTAAACTTATCTAACAGGTATATTAAAACTCTTTCAATGGTATATTTAACAGATGGCAAAGAGAAACTCATTGTTAGGGTTTATATACCCTTTTAAACATGTTTACAGTGCAGTACTCCATGTATTTCAGTGCTGCACAATCTTACTGTAAAAGCCTTTTACTTTCCCAGTGGAATAAACCTTCCAGTTTAATTAAAACATCAGAGATTTGACAAATTAACCAAATAGTGACAGCATGAAGCCATGTCCCTTTCTTACAATGATGATACAGCTGGTGCAAAACACTACTCAACTGTAACCTACCTTTGGTGTATGAAGAAAAGTTCCCACATCAGACACTTTGCATGCATTCTGTAGATACAGCTCTATACCTTTACCTCTTGCATTATGTAGATACAGCTCTATACCTTCACCTCCTGCATTCTGTAGATACAGCTCCATAGCTTTACCTCTTGCATTATGTAGATACAGTTTTATACCTTTACCTCCTGCATTCTGTAGATACAGCTCTATACCTTCACCTCCTACATTCTGTAGATACAGCTCTATACATTCACCTCCTACATTCTGTAGATACAGCTCTATAGCTTTACCTCTTGTATTATGTAGATACCGCTCTATACCTTCACCTCCTGCATTATGTAGATACAGCTCTATACCTTCATCTCCTACATTCTGTAGATACAGCTCTATACCTTCACCTCCTGCATTCTGTAGATACAGTTTTATACCTTTACCTCTTACATTCTGTAGATACAGCTCTATACCTTCACTTCCTACATTCTGTAGATACAGCTGTATATCTTCACCTCCTCCATTCTCTAGATACAGCTGTATATCTTCACTTCCCACGCTCTGTAGATTCAGCTCTATACCTTTACCTCCTGCATTCTGTAGATACAGCTCTATACCTCTACCTCCTGCATTCTGTAGATACAGCTCTATAGCTTCACTTCCTACATTCCACTGTAGTTCATTGAGCAACCAGGTTCACATACTCACTCGGTATACATCTTAAAATCAACAACATCAATAACACACTTTGTTTGTGTAGATGTGCTCCTAGAATACACGACTGGATAATATAAGTTGATTGAATTAAATTGATTTTAGTTTGAATGCTCGGTTTTCAAACACATCCGTTTGTTTTAACAAATGAAACTGATTTATAAAATGCTTAAGCTGGAATGTGGCCAGTACTAAGTGGAAGAGGAAAGTAGAGTCTCTATTTATTAGGCAGACCACATCCCTTTTGTGATCTATTAAGGGCCAGAAACTTAAAAAAAAGGGTAACTTGGCCTTCTCCTCTCTCCTCTAGAAAAACAAATAGTAAGGTCAGAGGCGTAACTAGAACCTTCAGGGCCCCGGTGCAAGAAACTATGAAGGGCCCCCCCCAACCACCATGGCACTGTGTGGTTAACAGGAAGGCTGCCGAGGTCCCCAGCAAGTGCGGGACCTCAGGCAGCCGCTTCAGTTTAAAAATTTTAGTGCCGGTGTTCTGTCAAGAACGCTGACCCAGTATCTGCACGTACGTAGGCGGGATTATCGAGGAAACAGCCATTTATTTACAAAGTATTTTGTTTAAATCGTTAATTGTGACCGGTAATAATATGCAGCCCATGGCAGTGAATAATGGATGGAATATTATTAACGGTCACAATTAACGATTTAAAATAAATACTTTCCAAATAAATCCTGGTTTCCTCGATAATATTGGTCTGTGCCCAAGCGCAGATGCTGAGGTCAGCAAACTCGACTACGTCGGCGTTCTTGACTGAACACCGGTATCTGCGTTTAGTATCGGGGCATTTTCACGAGTATGAGTACTCGTGAAAATGCCCAGTATTGGCAGTGTTGATCCCTACTTTAAAATATAATGCATTGCTGAGACTTGTAGTCCTACATAGTTGGGTGCTATTCTGCATTGCTGTATAGTGATTATAGAGGGGGGGCGGAAATATCAGTGGGAGTTGCTGTACACAGACAGTAAAAAAAAAGAAGATGCAACGTTGAAGAAATAGTCATAACAGGACTCACATTCTAGATGGAGAAAAGGCAGAAAATCACGAAGACAAGAGTGGGTTTCTGTACAGGGAGAATGCCGCCGCTGTCACGGAGAGAGGGGAGCTAGAAGGGGCGCCACAGTGTCACGTTGGAGAGAGCTAGAAGAGGCGCCGCTGGATGTCCTGGTAACAGGACGCTATACCTCTCCAGCAGCGTCGGTCTCCTCTACACAGCGCCAGTTCGTCCCGCCCCCTAGCGCATGTGCTGTGTGGGCATAGGGCTCCTAAGGCTTCTCACTGGCCTTACGTTACAGCCCCTGAACATCAGCGCACACGCGCCACCAAGCAACCCATGGCCACGAACGCTGCGGGCAGCTTGAGGGATCTGCGGGCTCTCTTTCTCTCTGCCCCCCCCAACTGGCGGAATGCCAGGGCCCGGTCGCGATTGCGACTGCTGCAACCCTGGTAGTTCCGCCAGTGAGTAAGGTATGTACCCATGTACTCTGTTTCAAAATGATCTCAGATTACATATTTTTTTCTCTGATTTTGATCTCATATGGGTAAGGCCTGATTAGCATTGGCGGAAAAGTTAGCATGATCCTAGCAACCACTTTGTTTTACATCCCACTAAAATGGGCTGGGCCAAAAGGTCCCAGCAAACCTAAAGTGTAACTACAACCTCTTATCATTTACAGCTAAGGAAGGTGCCATCTTAGCCTTTATTTGAATTGTAGTTGCAATATTGCTGGACATGTGATCAGCTGTGACACCAGCCATTTGAGGGCTTGAAAGTTTTGTGTTATGGCTGAAATAGGCACACTGGCAACCTTGGAAGTTGACATGCCTAAAAAGTTACTGTTTTGGGAGACAGTTAAATTGGTCAGTCTACGTCCACTTTAAGACAGTTAAAGGGAAATCATACAGAAATGTAATTAAACATTTTCTTTATTAGTTTTACCGTAAACATTTTCTTTATTAGGGATGCACCGATACCGGTATTTTGGTACCGAGTACAAGTACCGATAATTATTTTTCAATACCAATTATCGAGTAACGGAAGTCCCATTCAGGAAGCCAGGTGGCGTGTAATGACTCGCCACCTGGCTTCCTGATTAGCCGGGCAGCGTGTAAAGACTCGCCACCCGGCTTCCCGATTAACACGAAAGTCCCCTCTTACCTTAGTATGTGCAGCCTGTCACCCCCGGGGCCTCTCCAGTGAGAACGCGGCCTTTCTCAGGTACCCAGCCGGAGTCGTCTGGCCGGCCAATCAGGAAGACTGGCGCGTGTAATGACGCGACGCCCTGCTTTCTGATTGGCTGGGAGGCCGGCTCCATGCTCCCTCGTCATGAGGCAGCTTCCTGACTGGCCAGCTTCCCGACCAATCAAGAAGCCGAGCAGACTTCCCGGCTTCCTGATTGGCCAGGAAGTCTGCTCCATGCTCTCTCATCACAAGTGACGAGAGAGCATGGAGCCGCTTCCCGGCCAATCGGGAAACCGGGTAGCGTGTAATGACGCGCTGCCTGGCTTTTTGATACCGGAAGTACTCGTACTAGGCATTGGAGCATTTGGGCGAGTAGGAGTACTCGCCCAAATACTCTGAATCGGCACCGATATTGATACTAGTATCGGTATCGGTGCATCCCTATTCTTTATATAAAAGACCATTTAAAGGGAACCTGATGTGTGAGTTACAGAGAGCTTGCCCCTTCTGGCCTCACTTTCTGAAAATGCTAGTTGCGTGGCTGTCAAGCTCTACCCGCATGGCTTTAAACTCTTCAGTCAAGCACTGCAGCTAGTATGCAGATCAGATCAAAAGTTCTAATTTCACTCTTACTTGTTGCTCTGACTCTCATAGCTGTAGATCTACAGTGTGCGATCTAAGGCATTGCTGTCTCTAAATGCTAGCATTAAGATATTTAGAGTGAGATTAGTTCTTTGCCTTCTGTCTGCCTTTTTATTTGGGAACAGCCTCCACAGGTTAGTCTGGTAGACTTAGTTCAGATCCTGTTTAAGCTCGCTCACTCTGCTCTATGTCATAATAAGTAAACAAAAAGTGTTTTTCTTGTAAAATGATTGTGTTAAACCAGCCTTTATGTAATATCTGTATCTGTAAACTTTTAGTCTCATACACAAAACCATTTTATGTCTGCTGACAATCACAGCTATTATCTGTCTCAGTGGTCCGCTCACTGAGCTCAAAAATGCTCCCGCTGATTTCATTTTGTCTGATTTGCACTCTTCTTCTTACAAAAAAAATGTATTCTCATCTCAGCCTGTGTCAGTTTCTTTTTTCATGTTCCAGCCATGCTTGATTTTACATTTATTGCAACCAATGTATAAGGTTGTTTTATCAGTATGAGAGATGGCAAGGACAGGTGAGGGGATGGATTTCCCCTTTTTCCTGTCCTGTTAGGAATTACTGCAGTATTGTATATTGTTTGCAATTATCTGCCCATTTCTGAACTCCGAGTGGGTATAAGCAAGTGATTACACAGAGAGTTTTACCCGTCCCCTGCAAGCTGGCTTGATGCATTACTTTACTATGAGCCATAGAATAGCTTTGAAGTATCACGTGTGTTCTGGTGTATCACACAGAGTTCCTAGCTGCTCATTGACGTATTTGAGGATAGGCAGATATTTCCCAGGGCAATATCTGGGTGGATGGAGATTGCAGTGCACATAAGGAACAACATCTGACACTTATAATAGGCAGTTACATACAGCATTGTACATACTATTCATTCACATTAGTCCCTTTCTTCAAGGAGCTTACCATCTAAGGTCCCTATGCACCTTAGATGGTAGATGGCAATTAACCTACCAGCATGTCTTTGAAGTGTGGGAGGAAACCCAAACAATTAGAGAAACTGGGAGAACATGCAAAGTCCTTGCAGTTATTGTCATGACTGGACATGGATATGAACTGAAACCTCAGCGTTTTAAAGTACAAGTTCTAACCACTGAACCACTTGGAGAACATGCAAAGTCCTTGCAGTTAATGTCATGGCTGGACATGGATATGAACTGAAACCTCAGTGTTTTAAAGTACAAGTTCTAACCACTGAACCACTTGGAGAACATGCAAAGTCCTTGCAGTTAATGTCATGGCTGGACATGGATATGAACTGAAACCTCAGTGTTTTAAAGTACAAGTTCTAACCACTGAACCACTTGGAGAACATGCAAAGTCCTTGCAATTAATGTCATGGCTGGACATGTATATGAACTGAAACCGCAGCGTTTTAAAGTACAAGTTCTACTCACTGAACCACTGTGCTGAAGAGCTTCCAGAAGTGGTTGTGCATAAACATTATATGGTTATGGTTATATACCATTCAATACATTTGGAACACTAGGCCTTCATTTCATCCCAGTTTTTTCTGTTTACGTCTGGTATCAGTATGATCTATTGACAGCATTGAGATTATTAAAGGGGTCCCCCACAGAGGGGAGTTGTTTTATCATAAGGGTGGGGAATGTACCAGATACTACTGTGATCATAAGAAATTATGTAGTTTACATTGATTTAGGTCTGTTGTAGTCCAGAGCAGCATGTAATTAGTATTATGGTTTTTTGGTCTGTACTTTAGGTTTCTGTGCTTTAAACAGAGTTGGGAAAATGGTGTAGAAATGTAGTCAGAAAACAAGTAAAACAAGGAATTGTGAGTCTGATTCGCAGAGCAGTATCTTTGTAAATAGTCTTCATTGATATTCGGGTTCCAAAGCTGAAAAAGTCTGCAACATTTTGCTTATTAAACTGTTTACGTGAAATTTGTTAAGAAAAATATCTATTATTTCTCAGCAGCTATATGGCAAATTCATGGAATGTGCTTTACCATGCAGTGGCTGATTGGCAACAAGGCCTAATGGCAAAGTGAGTGGACCATCTTGTTTTCGTATGTAGCACTGCTCCTCTTGGGGTTTTTTAGAATGACCCCCTAAGTGGTGTGACCGGCTAACATTTTCATCTCAAGTCAGAATCCTTGGCTTATCAGTGGGGTTAAAGAAAAGTTGGGCACACGTCACTTTAGTGTTTTTTTTGTTTTGTTTTATTTGCTAATTAAACTCTTGAAAGAGTGGATTGGGGGTACAGGATACCCAAAAAGAACAAGATAGCTCAGGTTATCTAGTAGCAGTTAATTATGTTGTCAGCCAAGTAGATTGCAGTGACTTCATCAACCTGATTATTTTACTTTTTATTCACAGAAAGAAAAAAAAGAAATAAAAAAAGTAGAATTTTAAAGCAAGAGTACAAATAACAATCAAATACTGTGACCGGGCTCTGCGTGCGGCTTTTGTTTTATCTGCTCTAATTAATTGTTACTTTGCTCTGTCGACTTCAGACTTCCGAAGCAAGGAAAGCGCAATGCTCATTTGTAAAGCACTTGACTGAGCTTTATAAATGTGCTTTAGCTTTTTGTTTTTTTTTACAGCTGTATGGCAGAGCAAGGGTTTAATATTCTGTAAGTTTATTTTTCTCTGTCCTACTGGGGACATTTCCCTTTGCTTCCTGTCCCACAGATGCAACTGAAAATGAAAGGAAAGTGAGGTGAATCCCCATTTTAGAGAGCAGTCACCGGAACAGGTGTCCCTATTGGAAGATTTGCCCTCACGTCTTGTTCTGATGGCAACTTCCCATCAATTTCTCTTGTCTCAGTGGCAATCAACACAAATAAAGAGGGTACATTTATGTAGCAGGGACAGGGAGAACAATAAAAACTTGACAAGGGTTCTTATCCATATCCAATCTATCAAAAAAAAAACTTTGAAAATAACTGTGCTCCCTTTAAATTCTGCACCGGTAGTCTTTGCTGGATACAGGAATGCTGAAATGTATACTTCAGCCGCTGCATTTGCAGCACAAACAAGTGTTTCAAGGTTTGAGGTAGAATAAGGTAGAAAACTAGCATTGCATAGATAGTGATTAGTGATAACCATGACTAATCCTCATGCAGTTTTGCTGTGACCTTGCAGCTCGTGGTTCCATTATATCATGCTTTAATGTGACAGTCCCTGTGGCTCCTGTCCTTAGTCAGCAGGTTCTACAAGTCGGTGTATGCATTATTATAAAGCTGCACATTTATTGACTTTCTGATGAGAAGCAATGTGCACTGAAGAGTGTTAAGGTCAGCGAGAGAAGGAAACACGTCTATTGATTGAATACATAGCAAGGGAATCCATGGACATTAAAAGTCTAGTATTATCCCACAGAGCTGGTTTGCAACACATGCATATGTATAAACCATTCATCACAAGCGCTTCCCCTTGAAGGGAAACTTTGGGTCCCCATTCACACCAGATCTGTTGGCATTTTTTTTTCAATGGATGCCAACGCAAGGACATCTGAAAATAAATGGGTGTGAAGGGGAGCACTTCACACTATTATGTTGCATTGCGCTGCCCTCCACTGAAAAAAATAAGTAGGCTCTACTTTTTTCAACGCAACACAATGCAACGGACTGGTGTGAACTGCCAACAGGTGTCAACGCAAGGCAAAACCAATAGCTTATATAGCTCAGTGTAAAGATAACACCGAAAACAAAAAACACAGCATAACACAACATAACACAATGCAGCGAATGTCAATGGACTATGCAAATGCAAGTCAATGTACCTCCGTTTTTGGTTCCGATTCTGGTGTGAACGCACCCTGATGGTTTGGGATCATTTTTATTTGAATGTATACATTTTAAAGTGATGTTTTATATCTGATTTTTTTCACAATATGTCTTTGTTTTATAAATACCCAATTTACTCATGACAAAGGATCCCCCCAGCCCTGGGGGTATCTAACGCAGCCTTTGTCAACCAGGGTACCATGGCATCCTGGGGTTCCTTCTAGCTTCCTCAGGGGTGCCTCAAAGTTTCACATAGTATCATGCCTCTGAAGTGAAGTTTCCCTCTGAGAATGCCACTTTTCACAGACAAACTGCTTGTATTTTAAAAAAAACAAATATGGATTTATTATAATTGTGTCAGTAAGCCCCAGTTAGAAATTGGCATATTTATGTTAAAGTCCCGACGTATACTATCCTGGGATAACATCAGCATTGTGATAAGAATACATACTAGAGTTGGTTTTGATAATGCAATCAAAGCTTACTTGTAAAATCCATTTTATGTGGTGAGTGCTGTCTCCTGCCTTCCCATCACTTTCAACAACTTCCTAGATTCCCAGTGTGCTTTGCACCTCTTTCTCTGCTACTTGATGTGATGAAATATTGATTGTTCAAGACTAAATATCCCTTAATGCATTGCTTCCAGCAAGCCATGATGATGTTACATTGTTCAGACGTTCAGTTGCAGTTCAGAAGTCAGGCTCTGTGACAGTGGTGATGCAAGAAAGTGCATATTCACAGGGCTGAGTTAAATGGTGTCAGTGTTTTGAGGAAGTACATCCTATGGGCATCTTCAATAAGTAAGTTTACAAACTTCTAGATGGATATGGTTATTAGGAGGGGGTAGAGCTTATGGAAATTTAATATTTAAATACAGATTTATTTTTAGTTTTTGACTATAGTTACCCTTTAACAATGATCTGTCCGGTATCAGTCATGATATGCTGCCAATGTCTTCATATGACCAACTCAATTCCTACATGCAATAGAATAATACAGAGAAAATAGAACACTTGTTCATTTTAGTCTCATCTGTAAATAATTTCATTTCAAGTACTATTGCTTATTTTCCTTCCTGGTATCAAAGATGATGGCAGCATACATGGAGCCAATTTGACAGCAGAGACAAGGGGTGCTAGGCAAAGAAAAGAGAGCTCGTTCAATGTGACAACTCTGAGAGTCTGTCACCGAGATCACAAGCCTGGAAACTACACGGACTGGCTCCTGGACACTACTCCAGGACCACAGCTGTCTAGTACGCCATGATCACATGCCTCAGGAAGCACCAACACACACACACACACTAAGCAATTAGATAGATCTACATCCTGAGTCATAGTTTTTTTTTAACTGAAATATGTCTAATGTGAGCAGACACAAAGGGGTCTATTTATAAACAATTTGCAGAGCCATTTACCCTGCAAATCTCTGCGAACGGAAAACAAAGCTTTTGAGTACATTTTCTTTTCAGATTGAATGTAATGTGATCTTATGCTACAATGTATTGTGACGTAATACTACAATATGGCAACTAGATGGCACCAAGCAGCAAAGAAAACAAATACTTATTTCCTATGCTCCTCAACTCCATCTAGTGGCCATAATGGAGTATTGCATCACATTAGATTCGATATGAAAAGAAAATATACTAAGAACAGTTTTTTTTTGCAATTATTCACACAGAAAGAACATTTACAGAGATCCGCAGGGTGAATGGCTCTGCAAATTGTTTATAATCAGACCCCAAAATGATTAAAGTAAATGTAAGCCATAGCTAAGCGACAGCATTTAGTTAGCACTGATAGCAGTTGTTTAACTAATAGCAGTTGTTTGATAAAATACTTGCTTTCATCTTTTGTGACATCTCAATGCTGCTGATCTCCTGCAATACTGACGATGACAACATTGGACCATGTCTGTCTAATGTGTGTTGAAATGGCTACTTAATTGTAGTCTCCATTTAAAGCTAGTGAGAAAGGGTGATAAAACAAGTGCAAATTCAGGAGACAGGGACAGAGCATAACCACCCTAAAACAAGAATTGCCTGACAAGAACCTTGAAAAAAGGTTCACCAGGTTGTGCTGTGTCCATACTGAGCAAAGCAACAACTTCACTTTAACCTTTGTCATAGGGTGTCATGAGTTATGCCATAGACTGGCAGCAGCGGGCCCCTGTAAACAGAGGAGAGAAGGTACAGGAAGTATAAGCTGCTGGCGGGTGGCCTGTGAAGGGGAAAATCTCCCCAAGTGTTTAATTGATAAGCAACCACTCAGGCAAGATAGCTTCAAGAAGTAGATTTATTCAGCTGGCCAGCCAGGAACATGTGGCAACTCAGAGGCCCCTTTTATAGGGTTGTGAACAGTAGAACCATCTGTGTTACCTTGAATTATTTCCATAAATCAGATAATAATGACACCTGTACTGATATTTAATTGGTCCAGGATCATTAGATGGGTCTTCTTTTCTTGATAAGACTCCCTCATATCAAGGTTAGAAGACAGCTGTCTTGGCATTGATCCTATTGCTCATTAAACCAAGATCCCTCATATCAAGATTAGAGGACAGCTGTTCATTACACTAAGGTAAAATAAGATGTTTATGATTTTATATCTAAACTCTTGTTACCTCAACCCAATAAACCTAAGTGTTCTACATGAACTCTAGTTACCCTTGGCACAACGTTAAATGTCCTACATCTACTTAACCTGTACACAAAAAGCTAAATGTTCCACATGTTGCTTATTAATATATATATATAAAAGCACATAATAAAAGCTTGCTTCGGCTGTCACTTCAGCTCAGTCGAGTTGAAGCTTATACCTTCGTCTCGGCTGAGCCACTCAGCCGCCTTCGGCTGCTGTACGGGCTATAGTGAATAGCCTGTACAGCAGCCCTTCGGTTCGACTGAACCGAAGGGCCCCTAGGCCGATGAATCAGCTGAAGCTATGGCTGTATCCTTCGGCTCCTTCATGAATAACCCCCTTAGTGTTGTTTTGTAGTTAGGCTGTAACCACCCCAAGCTTTATTTACAATTTCTGTGCTCGGCAGTGTTCTCCTGAGCTCGGGACATTGATTATTTCTGTCTGTTGCTGTTGAGTTATCTTCAGTAGTTAGTGTGAGAGATTCACAATTTTTTTTTTCAATTAAACCTTTGGAGAAAAATGTGTTAATCTTGGTTGAAAATATTAATAAATAGATCAGTATGTGTTTTTAAATTGGTTCAGTATTTAGTTTAATGCGTTGCATTGTTTAATGATTAATACATTTTTAGTATAAGGAGATCATAAGACTCCATGTTTATTTATAAGTACAAGGATAGTTCTTTACCAGCACACATCTACTGCTTTGTAAACAAATGTCATAAGAGGAAATCACCACAAGTCTAGTTACCCCCCTCAGATTTAAGCCGTATGCAGGGGAGTATAGTCATTTGCAGCCGGCTATAACAGTCGGGGGTGCGTTGCTCGGCATGGGAACTGCGATCGTGTATGGGATTTACTTCAGTAAGTTAATTGTAATTATCACATTGAAATGCGGCACAAGCTGTGATAAGTGTGTCCTTCTATGTAGAAACTTCTGCTTTTTCCTCTTAAAAGCCTCTTATGATTCAGATGCCCAATTCTTTCCACATTTGTGTTATATTTTCAGAGAACATTCAAGGAAAGTGCCACTATTGAAGTGATGTTAAAGTTCAAAACAACATTTTAAAAACTGGATGTAACAAAGACCCATCACCATGTATACTTTGCACAACAACACAATAATGTTCTGAACAAAATTGAAAGCTTGAAAATGGCCATACAGGATAAACAGTCAACTACTTATGGCTTTTGTTTGGGATAATGGGAAAGATGAGCAGCCAGCTGGGTAGAATCTGCCATTCTGGGATCAAGCAAGGCCTGATGTATTAATGGGTACTTACTAAGAAAAGGAGTTAAGCAGAGTATACACCAAAAATCACGTGGGAACATTTGATAATGCCATCACAGACCTAACGAATGTTGTTTGAAATTTCGTGTGATTTTAATTTTGATTTAACATTCGATTCTGAAATGAAAGAAGCTTCCCAAACGAAAGCCACATTCACTGTTAGAATTTTGTTCAAGCAAGAAAAATTTTCCAACATCCTCCTTCCACTTTTCATGACTGCGGTCGAAATTAATCACCAATTTGACCCCATCAACTATTAGAAAGTTGAAACAAACATTCCAAAAATGATTTTGTTTGTATGAAATTCTAACCATGTATACCCTATTTCACCAACCAATCAAATTCAAACCTGCACTGAAAGTCCGATTGGTAGTTGTGGGGAAATGTTCTTAAGGTGCCCAAACACCTATTGATTTTTGCTTGGAAATCATCTATGAATGGTAATTCGAACGATAATCGATCAGTTGATGGGAACCCAACGATTTTTTTCTACTGTACTCCCAGCCGAATTTTCTCAAAGGGTGAGGCTGAAAACCTTTTTCGAATCGAACGAAAATCGATGGATTTGTGGTGCTTTCATATGAAAATAATTGCAACAAGAACACTGCACATGTGAAAACACAAATCCGTTCTGTCGAGTGTCGAAATTCGGTGAGTTAGTATTGCTAACGAACGAATATCGAAATTTACATTGGTCTGGTACGGTATGGTATGGGCACCTTTTGTGTGACTATAAACGGGACAGTAATGCTGAACATCTGATTCACTTCACTTTACACAAGCCGGATTATACAGAAAACAGTGCAAGTAGCAAATCACAAAGGGACAATGGCAAGCAGCAAATCACAGAAAACAGTGCAAGTAGCAAATCACAAAGGGACAATGGCAAGCAATCAGTACCCATGTTATACTTGTCTGGCTTTGGCAATGAAAAATCAGACAGGTTTCTATTGGTTGTTATACATTTACTTAGTGCTGTGTTCTTTGCCCTGTTTGTCAGAAATGCTCATTTGTAGGTTATTCTGTTGTCTACAGATTTTTTTTCTTTTTGTAGTGATCCTGTGTTATGTGAAGCAGTCAGGAATGTCTGTTTGTAAGAACCTGGAGCAGTAGACTTAGCCTATTAAAATATCGTTAGCATTCTTCTGTAAAATAGTGCAGCCTTAGTGGTCTCTAATAATGTTGTCTTGGTGCTCTATGATAGCACATTCTTAATGCTCTATATTAGTGTAGCCTTAGTGCTCTATATTAGTGTAGCCTTAGTTCTCTATATTAGTGTAGCCTTAGTCCTCTATATTAGTGTAGCCTTAGTCCTCTATATTAGTGTAGCCTTAGTCCTCTATATTAGTGTAGCCTTAGTCCTCTATATTAGTGTAGCCTTAGTGCTCTATATTAGTGTATCCTTAGTGCTCTATAGTAGTGTAGCCTTAGTCCTCTATATTAGTGTAGCCTTAGCCCTCTATATTAGTGTAGCCTTAGTGCTCTATATTAGTGTATCCTTAGTGCTCTATAGTAGTGTAGCCTTAGTGCTCTATAGTAGTGTAGCCTTAGTGCTCTATATCAGGCCTTCTTAAACTTTCTCCATTCGTGACCCCTTTTTGGCCGAGGAAATTTTTGGGGGACCCCAGTATCGGATGGTGTCTCTCCCCTCTTTCCCTCAACGTCGGTCGGTGTTCCTCCCCCCCTCTCCTAGCGTCAGTCGGTGTCTCTCTCCTCCTCTCCCCCCCCCC
>NW_017306269.1:4144881-4145447 GCF_000935625.1 Nanorana parkeri
ACAGTCAGTGTGTCATTACCACCTACTACTATGCCCCCTCTTCCTCCTTATCTTTACCTCCAGCAGCTGTGCTCCACTTCTGCTGGGTTAAAGGAAGCTCCGTCAATGTAAAAAAAAAACCTTCCTGCATGCACGTGCTCAGGAAGGTACCAAGTGCAAAGGGGGGTATGCAACCCTAAAAACTACACTACACTGCACATTAAGCAAAATTAAAAAAAATCTTGCTTGGAGCCCAGGCCTCCCCGGCCGCCTGGGCCCCTCACACAAGTACCGACTGTAGCCCCCTGATGGCGGTCCTGGCCGGGGACTCAGATCGCGACCCCCCTGTTCACTTGTGGGACCCCATATGGGGTCGCGACCCACACTTTAAGAAGCACTGCTCTATATTAGTGTAGCCTTAGTGCTCTATATTAGTGTATCCTTAGTGCTCTATATTAGTGTAGCCTTGGAGAAGCACATCACTGGGTTTAAAATGAGGTATGCAAGGAAAAAGGAAAGATTTTATTTCTAAATGTCATTAGCATGTTAATTAAGGGGGTAGGAACCAGGGAAAGCAGTATATATAT
>NW_017306269.1:4145485-4152438 GCF_000935625.1 Nanorana parkeri
TATATATATATACGCAGATTAAACTTCAGATTTAATGAAAGCAGAAGATTTAAAAATATTTAAAACAACATATAGAATTGCCATGACATATACAAGCTCATGTGAGACTTCAGTGATTGGATTTATATACACTTTCAGGAAAAATAGAAAAAACTGTAGTGTCACCAAAATAACATTGAATGGTAGCATAAACATGTGCCTTTTGAATTCTGAAAACCTGTCTAGCACTAAGCCCTTAATATCCACCTACATAGATACAGTATTTATTTATTTGTAAGTCAGATTAGTATCCATGGAGCCAAACTGTGTTTTATACACTTCTGCTGACAGTATCCCTCACGTGGATGATAACAATGGGCAGGAGGAAGGGCAGGTTTCATTGAAGTCTTGACACTAGATAAGTCAATTACCATCTGCTTGTCAGAAGCCATAGAAAGGTTGCCTGTGAAGTCACAGATGGTGTACGCGAGCCGTGATATTAGCCAGGGGAAAGGGGTCATTTGTGATCATAAATAGGTTTTACACTAATCATATCCCGTAGTCAGCCAATCATTTCATGAACAGTAAACAAGACTGTTTCTTTCAACAGATCTGTCAGTGGAAAATTAAATAGATCAACGCTCATCCTCATTAACATCATTAGGCTCTGTTCACACATCTGTTGTGCCGCCTGCAGTCTGGGACTCTACACTCTACATTGATTCAGTGCTTACCTACCAACCGCCAAGATTTTGACAGGACAGTCACAGTATAGCAGGGCTCTTTAGCAATCATATACATACAATTACTAGGCACCCAAGTGACTCTGCATTTGATGGCGGCCAGCTTGGATTGATTGGTGCCTTGGTGCCTCCCTTCCCCGGTAAAAATTTATAGAAATCTGATGGCAGAGCCACATGTCTCTTACAAGTGATTTACATGTGGACCGTACAACCCACAACACCCACTGACGTTAACAACAAATCAAACACTGAGCACAAAGTATTGGCAACATTTATGGCCTACTTGTTTATTGTACACCCACAGCACCTACCAACGTTACACACACATCAAACACTGCGCACCAAAGTATTGGCAACATTTATGGCCTACTTATGGATTGTACAACCCACAGCACTCACTGACGTTAACAACAAATCAAACACTCGGTACCAAATTATTGGCAACATTTTTTATCGATGTCCTTTTTCAGGGTTTAAAAAAAGTTTAATTAAACCAACACACATATTAAAGAAACCATTTGCCAGAAACCAAATAAAAACATAATTAACATGCTCAGTCTTAAAGACACACAAACCCAAGCACAAACCCGAACATAGCAGTCAACATGATAACCAAGATGTACACACTGTCTGCCCATAAACAAGGGTCACAATACCCTCAATGAAGGATAACTGAGACAAATAGAAGGGGCCATGGGCAGCTCTGGATGATTGAAGGTACAACTGCTGAAAAAGCAGCAGATGAAATGTTTAAAGGTGGGATCATGCTTTCATTGGACAGAATTATCCTGCTGAAATGACACAGACCAACTGCTGTTACTTTCTCCCCAGCAGCAGACTGTGCCACAAAGCTGGTAACAGCTGCTGATTTGACCAGTAAAAGAAACCAAAGAGCCAGCAACGGACTCACACAGCCATTTTAACATACTGTATATAAATGTATGATTAATAGATCTATCCAGTCGGTGTAGGGGTCCCAACTTCATAAATAAGGTAGCCCTAATATTCTTGCTCTAATGTTCTATGGTCTTAGAATGGCAGTCCCATCACTAAGAGATCCACCACACAGGGAATTAGAGAGCCCCAAAACTGCTCCAAACAATGACGTCAAATGGCAGTCCTTTTAACTGCTCAACACATACGCTTAGGCTGGGTTCACACCTAGGCGTATTGAATATGCACGTTTTTCGCGCATTTTTTTAACCGCGATTCGCGGTAAAAAAAACGCGCGTTTCCGAGGGATACTTGGCTGTATCCCAATGGAACCGCCCGACCAATATATATAATTTAAGGCTAGAATATTTAGCCTTGCAGTTGGTCCCCCTCCCCACTGCAGGAGTTAACTGCTCATTTTGTCTAGGGGAGGAATAAGGGGATAGATTTACCTTTTTCCTCACTTTCTTAGTTGCTGCTGCTCTCCTGCACTGTCCATCGATCTGAATTGTGGATAGGCACTTGGCATCCCCCTGTTCAATGCAGGTCTGCTGGTCCTGCATTGTACGGGATAATGTCAGAGAGCTGCAACCGGTTGGGCAGTAAAGTGCTAAGGCTTTGGGGACCAGTCTCAAAAAGAGAAGCCTACAGGAGTGAGGACTATAATAAGTATATATCACCTTATTCATCATCACATGAGTATTACAAGAAGTTAACCCTTGAAGTGGCAAGTGGGAGTTGAGCTTTAATGTGAAAGTTAAAACAAACAGCTAAACTCAAGGCTGAAATATCTGGGTGTGAGGTGCCTTACCTGCCACAAAAAGTTGTCATTTTGTTTAGCCCAATTTCTAATACATGTAGATTTGTCTGGATCTGACCTCACTCTTCTCTAAAAACAGTAGGTTATAGTAATACAGTCTGTGACTGGATAATGAAGGAGCAGCAGCACACTGCTGAGGTCAGCCCTGTGTTCTCTTGTCCTATCCTATGATTGGTTTGCAAAGCTTCTCCTTCCTATCTCAGTCTGAATCATGCTGTACAGAGAACTGCAAGAGGCCAACTAAACAAGAGAGTGAGGTGATATTGAAAAAAAAAATGAAAATCAAAGACATTCTATACATATAATAAACTATACTGTATATGCCTATTTTAGAAGCATAGGCGAGTGATGGCAGGAAAAGATCAAATGGTCCATCGAGTCTGCCCCTTCTCTTCACTGTGAGTTTTA
The DNA here is from genome assembly GCF_000935625.1 of Nanorana parkeri. Taxonomy (NCBI): domain Eukaryota; kingdom Metazoa; phylum Chordata; class Amphibia; order Anura; family Dicroglossidae; genus Nanorana; species Nanorana parkeri. Next base: position 4,148,369 of record NW_017306269.1, read on the forward strand.
AGCTTGTCTTATATTTTCGCAATCTTCCCTTGAATCAAACATAATTAAAGTAGTAATTTGTTTGTCAAACTGTATTCAATTATCTAATCTGAATATTCATTGAGGAACCAGTTCAAAGTCCTTTTCATAACTCCTCTTCTACCATATAATTACTATACATACAATATTAAAGGGGTTGTGACAAGATGAGTACAACATTTTACTTCCAGACAGTTAGGCAGGAAGCAGATGGCCATGAAGAAACAGAAATGTTAATATCACTGCCTTTCCTTCAGAGAATCATTCATTTTACTGGAGTGCACTAAAGGAGAGACAATATTAAAATGAACAGGCTGCATGTAATCAGATGTTAAAGCGGACCCCCCCTTTCACTAAAAATCACATCAGCATGCCGGTCTGCATGCTGCTTTAAAATCATATTACATTCATTAGTTAAACAAACATGATTTTCATTTACTTACAAATAGAGTTCATCCACTTCCTGGTCCACTTTGGCACAAATTATGTAATCGTGCCCAAGCATTGCATTCTGGGAAGGTTACTTCATCAGAGCATTGTTGGGAAGTCTCAGGGAAAGACATTTTTCTTCCCTTGATATGATATGCAGGATCACATGTCCTAGTCACATGTGCCAGAGTTCCAGGAAGTAAAGGGAGATATACACTGAGTGGCCAGATTATTATGACCACCCCATCAGTACTTCGTTGGGCCACGAGATGACTCCACGAGATGACTTCGTTGGGCCGCCTCGTGACTCCACGAGATGTTGAAAGGTGATGCGAGGAATCTGACACTGCACTGTTGCCCTTCTGTTGTCTTGTACCAGTCTTGCCACTCTCCGTTCTGCCCTAACATTGACTAGTCGCTGACGGCCACAATTCGCACGTTCAGACCCAGATTTTCGGCTGACAGTCCAGTCTTTAAACACTTTAACAATGAGCCCCTCTTGAACATTTAACGAATTCTGCTGTTTTGCTGATACTCGCTCCATGGCTCCAAGCACCAACAATCATCCCGTTCAAAGGCTGTTAAATCGCGTTGTTTACCCATATCTTCAGAAAAAATCACTTCTACTGTCGTGGTAAACAACTTGCTTCCCTATTTATAATGGTCTGGCCCTCTAGCAACTTCAGCGTGAAATTATAGCTAATTTGCCTACAAACGTCAGGTGGTCATAATAATCTGGCCACTCAGTGTATTAATCTGAAGAATAATGAGGAAAAGAGAAATACGATATGCAAAGAATAACAAGCCAACAATTATCTGTAAGTATCTGTGTGTAGATTGTAGATTGCCATTACTAAACATTTCTAAAGGTGTCTTTGTTATTATAAATATATGGGTGAAGTTCCTCTTTAAAACTGCTTCTTTCTGTCTTCTGCTATATCCTCCACAGCCTCTACCCTTAAAGTAATTGACTTTTTTATTGCCAGCAGAATGTGTATCCAGTGAATGATAGATGTATAAAAAAAGGGGTACTAATGAGTGATTCACACTCTGATCACAATGTTTACGTTTTACAATCTCCTAAAAGCTTTTTTTCTATTCTGCCTACACAACCAATTTAAAGGAAAATACCAATCATCCATTAAGACCTGTGTTGAAATGTAGCAGCCTACTATACTTTTGTTGATAATCTTTTTTAACCTGAATATTAGAGGTATATTATAACAAACCCACTGAAGGCTCTGTGATATGTGTGAAAAGCAGCATCTGATCTATTAAAGAAAATCTAAACCCAAAAATACTGTATATTGCAGCTTACCAGTCCTTAGACGTCGTGGCTGCATTCGTTTTTAGGCTAAAAACATTTTTTTAGCAAGTACAGAGTATCCTTGTTGATCTTGCAAGAAATACAATATCCTTGTCACAATAAAATGTTGTCTTCCTTCTGTAAACTACTGATCTCCCTATGCCCTATGTAATAGAGATAAGGTCCAGCCTGTATGACATCTATGGCTTCCTCCATAGGTGCAATGAGTGAGTGGACATTGACACCATGGGACAGGAAGCACCAGAGTACCAGGAGTAAACAGAGTAAAACAATGTTAAAAAAGGAAACTAATGCAGCCACCAAATCTAAGAACTGCTAATCTGCAATATATTACATTTCTGTGTTTGTGTTTAGATAAGCTTTAATCTACAACAGTCAGGGTAGATTAGCTACTACAATGCCTAACTGCTACAGAGTCGGCTAACTTATAGCTGTAAATTGTGAGAAAGTAATAAAGCACAATGATTGTGTAGGACTGCAAAGCAAGAAGCAAAGTCTGAGCATAGAATGCCCCTATTCACAAAAATAATTTTATATATATATACAGCGAGTCACAATAACAAAGCGTACACCATTAAGGGATCATACTCATGTACATCTGCTAACGTGGTGTATATGATACAGTGTTCAGCATGTGACAAAGGTTGTTACATTGGGGAAACTGGCCTTAAGCTGCATCTCAGGATGAACCTACACAGGAGCTCGATCAAGAACCACAAAGAATATGAATATTGCACCCCAGTAGGACACCACTTCTCCCAGAAAGATCACTCCATCCAAAACCTCATTATTAAAGTACTGAAAGGGAATTTTAAAAACTCTCATGAAAGAAAAACATTTGAGATGAAAATGATTTTACATTTCAATTCCATAAAGGAGGGACTTAATGTGGATTCTGGTTTTCTGACACACTACCAGAACTTTTTATGAATATACAGAACATAATAATATTCATGTATGTCGTATATCCCTGATCTGTTTAGGATTTATTGGTCATCCTATGTTTATCTGTTCTGTGTTTTAGTTATCAGGATACATTCTTTACTCCCAGGTCCAACATTTATGACACCCACTCACCCCCCCTCCCTAACAACTTTCTCTTGCTTTCATTGGTAAACATTGTCATGTTGATTAGTATTGCTTCTGACCTGAAGAAGAGAGGTTAACTCTCGAAAGCTTGTCTTTTATATATTTTGTTAGTCCAATAAGAAAGGTATCATCGCATACTACAATACTCTGTTTTTTTTTTTTTTACATCTTCTCTACTGGACTAATAAAAACAAAAAAACAAACACAAGGGCGCAAAGCAAATACAAAGCTAACTGACTGGACAGAACATTGCAAAGCAGGAAAAGATTATGCACTTACTTATGTGGGTCTGAGGACCGGATAAGGAACGACCTGTGGGGAGGATCGGGATGCCCAAGGTGTATGCTCAATCCAGGCTTGTCCCAAGGGGGAGAGAGAGGGGAGAATGGTAGACGAGGGGACGGATGGCGGAGCAAGGACTTCATCCGTGTCCTCAGTGCTGGAGTGGGAGATCCAGGCGGTGTGAAGGAGACTGGGCAGTATAGCGTCTGGCTGAGCTGATGTGGCTGTAGCTGTGGATGGTGAAACTCAGTGTGTGTGTGGACCGAGATGTAGCAGTGTGCCCGGGCCGTGATAACGGCAGTAGAGGGAGACCGACAGGGAAGCCGGCAGAGTGGTCAAGTCAGTGACAGTCGATCCTCCAACCTACGACGGCAGTAGAGGGAGACCGACAGGGAAGCCGGCAGGGTGGACAGACTGAGTTTCACCATCCACAGCTGCAGCCACATCAGCTCAGCCAGACGCTATACTGCCCAGTCTCCTTCACACCGCCCGGATCTCCCACTCCAGCAGCGGGGACATGGATGAAGTCCTTGCTCCGCCATCCGTCCCCTCGTCTACCATTCTCCCCTCTCTCTCCCCCTTGGGACAAGCCTGGATTGAGCATACACCTTGGGCATCCCGATCCTCCCCACAGGCCGTTCCTTATCCGGTCCTCAGACCCACATAAGTAAGTGCATAATCTTTTCCTGCTTTGCAATGTTCTGTCCAGTCAGTTAGCTTTGTATTTGCTTTGCGCCCTTGTGTTTGTTTTTTTGTTTTTCACATTTACAGGTACTCCTCCTGTTTCCCAGGGCTGCATGTTAGTTAGTGTTACACAATCAATTTTTCTAGGGCCAATCCGAGAGCGCTGTTTGTGCTGTCTTTGTTTTTTTTTTGTTCTACTGGACTAATACGGCTTACCCATTTACATTACACTATATATATA
>NW_017306269.1:4153365-4162549 GCF_000935625.1 Nanorana parkeri
ATATAAATATAAGGTTTTGAGAACATTAACATTGGTAAAATTATTTACATCAAGTTCATTTCTTTTACATATGTTAAAGAATATATTATTGAAAAATCTATACATTCTTTTTAAAGTAAACCGATCACATTTTGTGATTTGAGCACATTTGTGGTGTTTTCTGGGTAGCTTTAGGCACTCACTGATGATCTAATTTGCTCCCTGCAGTTAGAGTTTAATAAAAGTAACTTGTCAATTGTTGTTTCCTGCAGGCAAGGGCGATGTGTTTGGAGACATATTTTGGAAGGAGACCACTCTCGCACCATCCTGCGCTAACGTCAGAGCTCTAACCTACTGTGATCTTCATGTCATTAAGAGAGATGCCTTACAAAAAGTCCTAGACTTCTACACTGCCTTTTCACACTCCTTTTCCCGAAACCTGATTCTGACCTACAACTTACGCAAAAGGGTAAGTCTATTCCTACAACGTGAAAAAGTAAATGTCACATGTATAGTGTTCTTTGGTAAATGGGTGTGTCCACCCAAAATTTATTTCCTAATTTTTAACAGATGAGCACAGCTCTTCATTAAATCACAATTTAATCATCACTGATTCATGAAAAAAGGCTTGGAGATCACAGAAAAGGATTCTTGTGGTTTAGTTGTAAGACGAAGCTGGATAGCTACTGACTGGAGATGAGGTTCGGGTTTGCTGCTACCATGGGTTCGAAGCAAATCCTGAGGGTTCTACGGGTGCAACTAGTGTGATTTAGCTACCAGGGCAGCCAAGAGCAGAAAATAAGTGCTAGAATGGAAATTATAACCTTTTCGGTATGTAGGCTGTCTCCCTTGAGTCAATTTAAGTGCAACATTTTAATGTTTGACTAGAACATACTTTTAATCTTTACATGATGAATTGATTTTGTTTCCTCCATTACTCTGTGTTTCTTGCTTTTTGCTCTGAAAATATGAAAGGATTTATTGGAGTAGGCTTCTCAAGTTAAAGCATGTTTGTTCTCTGTGACTCACGGGAATACGTGGGAATTATCTGCCTTATGTTCATTGTTTTAAAGTGACATTTTTCCCGTGTGTTATTTTTACCCAGCCAGAGAAAAATATGGCATTTGTGTCACTAATAGCATGTCAGGAGAGTAATTGTGAAGGTTTGCTTGTGCTGAGCGAATGAGTCACAGGCCTCTGAGACTGATGCCTTGCACTGGGGTGGGAGAGGTTGAGGGTGTCTGTACAGGAGTTGCGAATACAGCCAAGGTAGATGACAGAGGTTGGGCAAGGTCATGCTGTGCTCGTTCATTACCACCTCACATGGGACGCACATTTCCTGTTCTGATATTTCATGTTATGTGGATTGCAGGATTGCATCTGTAGGGACACTAAAGGTCCCCACATACTTTAGATGACAGTCTCTGTGCCAATTGTAGCTGGATCAAGCCATGATCTAGTGCCTCTTTGGGAGATCACAGTAAGCCTAAGTGACCATTACCAGGGAACAAAGCATTCAAAAATGTAAAAGCATAACTCTGGCCTCAAATTTTTGTTTAAATAGATTGTCATTTTGCTTGTTCAGGACAATGAGTCTCAAGCCCACCTCCTGACCCACTTATAGTCACATTTCCTGTGCTCCCACATGCCCTGTTGCTCCATCTGAGCAGCAAAATACCCAGTGCTTCCGGATGTAGGGAGAATGTAACCTCCTCCTTTATTGATGCAGTGCCTCAGCAGCTAATTGCAGGAACTAACACTGTCGTGTGAGGGAGGGGAAAATCATAAAGCCTGCACAAGGTTAGGACTGTCGATTGGTGCAGTGGGGAATGCAAGGAAGAAGCATTACCATGCACCCTCAGCTCAGAGTGCTCCTAAACTAAGTAATGGGATATGTGGCTGGAGTTCTACTTTAGGTAGCTCATAACCTCCAGTGCTCACAGCTCTACTGTACTTCCTCTGCTAACTGCTATCCGGCTGGATTTCCTGATGGTTACAACAGTGGACCGTACCTGCATAGTGTGTATTGAAAAAGCCACTTCTAGTCTCATCGTATGCCTGTGGCAGAATGACAATGCAAGAGCACAATCAGGAGACATGGACAGACCGTTGTCATCCTATAACAGGAAGTGCCAAAAGTATGATTGTCATGACAGGATTACCAGGTATTAATTTAATGAAAGCACAGATTCTGCATCCCCAAATAGCATAGGATGCCATAACTTAACTCTTTAGACATTTCAATTTGTAGAAGGTTGTCAAGAATTTGAACTGGATGGAACAAGTTTACTGGTGATTTGGCGGAGACAGAACATACAGTAAGTGCCAAATATATTTGGTGCCAGGTGATTGCAGCACTGTGGTCATGTTATGTAACCAGCCCCGGGGGCATCTAGGTACAGCTGGCCTGTTCTGCCGAGCCAGGTTCTCAGGATGCATGCCTGCACTCTCCTTCTGCCAGTTTCTTTGCTTTGTGTTTAATCACAGGAGTGAGGTTCTCTTTTCTGCTTACTGTCAGCTTGAAGATGTCAGACATATTGAAGCAAAATGCATTATTTATACGCACGCTGCCATATTTCTGAATTTGATAACATTAGGCAAAAAGTGCTCGTCTAATCTCGAAAAGTCTTATGAAAACGTTCGGTAGCATAAAACTACACAATCTGTTCTACATCACTCTGGACATTCAACATGTTTTTATTTAGAGTAAACATGGCTGCATTTCTTGCACTATTTATAAACCACTCTCAGTCAATTGCAGACTTGTGTACATGTGATGCCCCGTCACTAGAACTGTCACTTTTTCCACAGTCCACACTGTGGACTTGCGAAGATGACTGTAAGGGCCTTGGCACATGTTTGATGGATGGATTACTGCATACGCATTAATGTGTGTTATGCCATGCAATAACCTGTGTTGCAATAAGGCAGCCCATTCATTTTGCTAGCACACGTTAGAGCACCTAAAACCAGACCTGACCATTTTTTAGCAACACAGCGCACCACAACACTTGGTAGTCGGTCCATTGCCTCAGTGCGTTGGGGTGCCATTAAAAATACATTCAGAATGAATGGCAGTACAACGCACTAATGCATGTATGCTGCGGTACCAAGTGTCATGGAAATGTGAGCATTATCACAAAGCAACAATGTGAATTCGGCCCTATGTAACCTTTGGCAGGTCCACTTTAAAACTGCCTTATTCTAAAAGGGAAGGTTGTAGACCAAACCTTTTAGGGTAGCAGGAGCATTTTTTATAATGTGCCCAGCATACTGGTACAATGTGGCAGATTTGAACCTCTCCCATCCCGGCGTTGCTGCTGCCACATCCCATGCCTTTTTTTCTTTACGGCTACTGATGATGTACATCCTGCACATGTACCCTTGAGTTATATTATTTAACCACCAGCTCCTAATCTCAGCTTCTTCCAGATGCCAGAAATGTACACTGCACTGCGCATGTGCCACGTTCAATGTATTAAAAAAATGCTAGTCAAAAGGAAAAAGAAGGTTTTTTGTTTTTTGTTTTATTTTTTTACAAAATAGACTTATAAGAACTCTTCTACAAAAAAAACCCTACCTACTATAGTACTCACTATTCAAAAATGTGTTTATACAAAACTAAAAATCAATGTTGTCCGACTGTTCACTTGAAATAAAAAACAATAGTGGGGAATGTATTAAAGCAATATTTTAAAGAAATCTTATCTACTAAAAAAAAAAAAATATAGTGAAAAATATTTTGGGAATGTAACACAGTTAAGTAGTGATTTTCGAGCAAACCAATCAAAACTGTAAAATTCGGAATGGTCACCAAGGTTTTAACCACTCTTGGACGTGGAAAGGTTAAATTGTATCTAATCCCTAACAGTAAACTTCTCTTATTTTCAACAAAGCCTCCAATCTGCATAAAATAAGTACCGTATGTCATAGCTGAGATAGTGATCGCATGATCGGGAATAAAATTGGTTCCTGATTGTCATGCATTTTGCCAAATTTTTTGTTGAAATTTAATTAAAGAGCTAACTCTGATGTACAATATTTTGTAAACTTATTTTTAAATTTTTGCTGAAAGAGAACTGTAGGCAGATATAAAAAATACCTAATAAATCTTATTATATATTTATTAGGAAATAATTAAATGCAAAGCATTAAATGGTACCTCAATCTCTCTTTATATTAGCCTCCTATAATGCTCTGTACAGCAAAGCTCAGGCAAGGGGAGGAAGGACCAAGCATACTCAGTAATGTGCACATCCAGTATAAAAATCCCCAAGTCTCATTCAAGAGTGATATTAATATATGAGCTTACTGAGTATTTAAATCAGTAAATTCTGTTTATAATTTTCAGAGGTGCATGCATACAAAAGAAGGGATTCAGAGCGGTGATTCATCTAAACACTACTGAAGAAGGAGGATCAGCCTTCGGAAATGTTCTTTTGCATGCACTTCTGAGATAAAAACAAAAACAAAACAGGAATTCCTGATATAAAGTCCATCTGTCTTTATTTCTTCAAGCAGGGTATACTTCATTTACAATACTGTCAGTCAAGTATATAGAGAGAGGAGAGAACACAGGAATTAACTCAATTAACTCAAAGGAGAGTGGTCTCTCCTTAATTGTCCAGTCACAGTCTGGAGGTGGGTGCTTCAGCAAGCTGCTGCTTTAAGGTGGCCATACACTGTACAACCATCGCAAGACCTTAGTCTTGCGATGGTTGTAAAGTGATTAAAAAAATGTACGATCTGCCCATCTTGGGCAGGCAGATCGTACTCTCGATCATCGCAAGCCCGCCCCCCTGAGGGGCGGGCTTCCGATGACCGCAATGCTGAACGGGCAGTGTGCGCACACCGGCCCGTTCGGCATTTGTCTGCCGAGCACCGTTCAAACCAGCCGAAAATCGTACGATTCTCGGCTGGTTTTCTAGCGTGCTCCTTAGACAAAAGATGTGCGACCGTACAGTAGAAACGGGCGCACGTCTTCGTTCACACTGCTCGATTCTCGTCCGATCGCGGGATTTCCTGCGATTCTCGTTCGGGAATCGAGCAGTGTATGGGCACCTTTACAGCAGTGGAGAAAGGTGAGGTCACTGACCTGGATGTGTTGTGAGTCACACGACTGGCAGAACAAAATGACACATCATGTAACACATATTTACGTATGTAGCGCTCCAGACTGTTTGCCTGACGTTCAGCTTTATGTTGTTTTTTCTTCTTTATTGTGGCTGTTGCTATTTATCTTATCTCTTAACTTTTATTTCTGGAGTCGCTACCACTTAATGACGTGGTCTTTGTTTTATTAGCCATTTCAAGTTTCTTTTCACCTTTTCTATTTTTTTATTTTCTGTTACTTTATTATATTACTGGTTTCTGCTATTTTTTGCGTCGTATTGCCTTTCACTCTCGGTGGGAAGCAGATTTCTTTTTATGTGGGAAAAAAAAAATCAATACCCACCAGCAATGCAATCAAAAGAAATGCATGATCTTCAGAGCGAAGTAGAAAGAAATAACAATGCCCACTTCACCCCAATCACCGACGCACAACAGTAAATCCAGCGGAGCTTCTGTTTAGGTCGGTGCTGTAATATTCCATTATAGATTGACCCTCAGAGTCAGCAATTTTAGCTCTATAGCAAGTTCAAGGTTGACGTCTGGCCATGCTGTAATGGGTGAATAGCCAACATATAGAGGAGACACCCTTCATTGTTCCAGAGACGTTCTTATTTTTCTGATCCATGCACCCGTACTTCTGATTTCTCTTATAGTGCAACATTTAGGCATCATATAAATAAATGCTGGTGAAGAAAGATTTTTCTTTTCAGGCTGTGGATAATTAAAAAAAAAAAACTTATTGTAAGACTTTGCACACCTTTTCTTTCAATCCATATTGACTGTATTTAGCTGAAGTGAAATGAAAGTTCAGTTGAGCTTAAAGCTGTTCTCCTCATCTTTCTTTCTCTAAAGCAAACCTGTTATTTTGCTCTGAATAAAAAGAAGTGTGGAGTTCCTCTGAGAGAGCCGCACAGAAGATTTTCTGGTTAATAAAGGTCATAGCGGGCATCATAGAGGTGTTTCCTCTTAAACAGGACATTTATTTTGGCGCCAGTCTCTGCTATCAATAAATACATAGTCAGCCTAGTCAGCATATATAATGCAAAACTCTTATGCTTGCATAAATATCACACCAGTGTCATTATATCCTGCCATTCTACCAGTCATGTATAATGCAAACTTTGGATGCTTTGCAAAATATACCGTATATACTCGAGTATAAGCCGTCCCGAATATAAGCCGAGGTACCTAATTTTAGCCAAAAGCTTGTTGAGCCATTAAACACTGTCAACGCCTGGTGTCCATAAAAATATAATGCCAACCTGAGCACATTGCAGTGACATCTTCCAAGAAGTCCTGTGTGTCACCTAGAGAGGGCAAACGCATAGTGTTATCACAGACTTCTCATTAATATGGCAATTGATGCTCCCAATGCATTCTGTGCTCTACAATGCTCTAATATGTTTTGTTCTAAAATTCTAGTGAACAATTCTAATCTTTTCTGAAGGCTTCAAATAAGGCGATGTAGGCCCGTCACCCTAAGTGGAGCGGCTCTTTAAATTTAATGTTGCTGGCACTGTAATCAGTCTGATAATTTAGTTATCCCTAGGTGTTCTGCTATTGATTGCACCTACCTGTAGTGTGATGTGACCCTGCCACAGAGTGGGGCAGCCAATGGGACAACATTGGGAGTGTTTAGGCCTCATCTGCCAATCCCTAGGAGTTTAATGGCCAGTGGTGCATATTGGGAAAGTGCATAAATGCTCAGGAGTTGCCATGTGCTCTGGGCAGTCAACCCTGGGCCTAGCCTGGGAGTAGGATGTACACAGTTGGAGAAGCTATCTAGGCCTAAAGCCGATAGGAGGCCAGATGTGGACCCGGGAGGTCTTTGCCAGTTAACTTTGCCCTGAACTGACAAAGTGACAACGGCAAATTGGCTGTTCACTTTGCAGGGGAATTTTTCTTTAGCTTAGTGACTGTGGTGACGCCCTGTTGATTTCCATCATCCAAGCATGTGCAAGTAAAAATACTGTTTTTAGCTTTCCTTGCATGTGATTAGGTATTCTTTGCAAAGTGAATTTTTAGCACATTCATTAAACTAAGGAAAAATTCAGTTGCACAGGGAACAGCCTATTTGTTTTTTGTAAATCAACCGCATAGGTTTTATAAGTATCCTGGGAAGATGGGAAGACGTGGGTGTATTTTATACAGTATTTACCTTTCTAATATATATATATATATATATATTATTTTTTTTCTTCTGTGGTCCAGCATGCAAATGAAAAACCACAGGAAAGTAAAAGAAAGTTCTCTGTATTCGAAAATCGAAGGCTAGTACCACAGCCGCTGCATCCTCCAAGGGTAATGAAGAAAATATGAGTTGTATCAGAAATAGCTGTGTCTGCACTTGAAGCCATAAGGCCACATTCATCAGTTTCCTACCTTATCATGAGTCTACAGATACAGTATATGGAGAGTGTATTTGAAATGTGTAGGCATTTATTGGTGACTATACAAAATCTGATTGATTTTCATATTTCAGAGAAAAGCAGAGTGACCTTTCTAGATAATGGGACAAAGAACGAGTGAACATGAATTTAATTTGGAGCTGATACTGATGCACCGTTTTTCATTCAAGCTATGATATATGAGTTGGATCTAGGTACTTTAAATAGATATTTGTCGTCTTGTAAATTACCTGCTTATGTACTCTAAGAAAAACCTATAGAAGCTTATAAAAAGCATACAGCTACACTTGCCATCTATCCAAGGACAATTCAAGAATAAAAAGTGGTTTTACTGTCATCTGTTCCTCCTCTTGTAAAGGTTTTTCAAATTTCCCATGCCAATGATTATGGTCAATAGGGCTGGAAATAGAGTTGCTACCTCTTGATCACTGAAAAAGCAAATGGTGGCGGTGATGGGAGGTGTTCTTGGCGTGCAAAGCATGCCATAGCCGCAGGGTGGACATGGCTCATTCTACATGGCAATGGCTAAATAGGCATGCTTAACCAAAAGAAAAAGAGATTTTTTTTGTGTTCACAATTAGACAGATGCCTACCTTACGTAGAAGCACATGTACCTTCTTGCAACTACCTGCTGAGCTCTGTATTCATGTATATCTGCTATAATATCCAATAGTAGCATAAGTTTGTGTGTGTGTTTTTTTAAAATAAAAAAGTAGCAAAATTAAGCAAACCAAAGCACTGTTACATATTGTTTGGTATAACGTTACACAATCAGAGCTAGGCAAATACACTCCTCAAAATTATTGAGTTCAGATCTTTCCAGTGAAGGTTACTGTTAATGCTACAACATACAAAGACATTTTAGTCATAATTATGCACTTTCAACCTTGTGGCAACAGTTTGAAGAAGGCCCTATTTTTTTCCTGTATGACAGTGCACCTGTGCACAAAGAGAGCTCCATGAAAGCGTGGTTCGATGAGCTTGGTGTGTAGAAGAAGCTGCATGGCCTTCTCAGAGCCCTGACCTCAACCCTACTAAACAACTTTGGGATAAGCTGGAGCTCCATTTGTGAGGCAGATTTTCTTATCCAACATCAATATCTGACTTCACTCATTCTCTTTTGACTGAGTGTGCAAAAATTCCCACAGACACACTCTAAATTCTTATAGAAAGTCTTCCCAGTGGAGCGCCCATAGTTTTGGAATAGAATGTCTAACAATATCATATAGATGTTATGGTCAAGTGTCCACAAACTTTTGGCCATATTGTTATCTGTATAAATGTTGTCACTGACCATCATCAGCTTTGACAGATAGAAGAGGAGTGCACAGCGAGCTAAGCATTTGAGGTCTTTCTCCAGGCTCCTCTCACCTCATATGTGACTGCTGTTCACCTGCCATTGCTGTTACAACTCCCAATGACAGGTGCATGAACATGATTATGTGACAGCATGTCCATCACGCATTCCATGCAAAAGTGATAAGATTCTACAGAAGGTTCCATTGCCTACTGCAACATCATCATACTTTGTGCTGACAAACAAATACCCTAACATGCCACCAGAGGTGAGATGTGGTGACTGCATTCATTTGCTCTCCATTTTTAATATATTATCACATTTTTACTTTAAAGCACAGAACCCAATCCACCCCCCCCCCCCCACACCCCCACCCCCCCACCCCCAC
>NW_017306269.1:4163035-4172504 GCF_000935625.1 Nanorana parkeri
CACACCCATTCAATCTGTGTGTTGTTTTCTGGAAAGCCTCTGGATCTAGAAAACATATCTGACTCCGCTCTCACATGATTTTCTGTGGTACCTCTTCCAGAAGTGGCGACCCATGCTACAAAGAAGCTCATTGTATTTGCTGATCTAACCGACCAATCTCATGGCTTCACTTGACAATTTCAAGATCCTTTGAGGGCCTCATCGTGGGCTCCTCTGACAGCCAATAGGCAGCATCAATATCACCAGAAAGTAATGTGGGCACTGCAGAGCCTCATACTTTAGTGCAGAAGCAAAAGGAGCTTGGGACCCGGCCTGTCATGGGACCAGAGTTTAAGGTTAGTAATTGGGGCTTTGAGGCAGATTATTTTAAAATAAAAAATAAAGATTAGGTGCAGGAGGTGAAGAGGCAAAGGGTTTTTTCTTAATCCCTAAAGATCAACGTTAAGCCGAACATGTATTTCTCAAAAGAACCTTTAGAAATCCATACATTCCCTTCAAACTGGCTCAAACTATTTTCTTGTATGGTGATGGAAAACATGCTGTAGATACATTATTTCTTCTCCCTGGAGATGTGTAGAACTGGAGGGAATAAGTTGCACTACCTGTCCTGTAAATACAGTGATTACAGTAACTGGATGGACGCCCACCGGCACACAAAATTACACAGTGCTCTATTCTACAGATCCTGTACTGTCCACAGTAATTGAATATTAAACAGTTCATCATACACTTGTTTCTGTCTGCTGAAACAAAGTTATCATCCTTGTATTACTGGCTCAATCACTAGTATATAGTCTAGTATTGTTTTGTAAATCAAATGTCTGAATTATGTAATTGTAGAATAGATGGCTAAGGTGAATATTTAAATAAATAGTGGGCAAATATAAGTATATTTAAATACATAGATTTAAATGCATTTACCAGTATTTAACTCTGTTGAAAATCTGATCCCCTCCCCCCCATCTCTCCCACCCAAAAAGAAACCCTTCCAAAGCAGATTTTCACTCACCTGAGTCTGCCATCGGTGTCACTCACCAACAGCTCTTCCAGACATAGAGTACTGTGATCTAGTGCTGCAGTCTGAGCCCTCCACTAACTGGTCTTAATTTCGCTCCTCAGTGGGACATCAGGGAATGACTGGGAACCTTTGGCCTGGGTAGAAAACACAACCAATTAGCCATTTCATGGTAGGAACATATTTTTGTGGGCTACAGAAAAGTGCCCTGCAAAGGGTGTACCATGGTGCTGCATTCAGTAGTGGGTATGGTGAAAGGTGGGTGTTCCTAAAGGACAGTATTTAATATGACATACCTTAACATCTTCCAATATCACTTTCCTTTGAGGTTTTAGGCATTGTTTACATCTTAACTCCAGAGGAATTTGGTGCTGAAAGACTTCCTTTTGCCATATGTTGTGATTACAGGTCTGAACAGAGAGTGAGTAGCTAAATAATTCACAGCTTGAGTTACTGATATCAGGTGCTCTGATCAATTTCTGAATCTGAACAACCTCCACTCAGGGCCATCAGCCCACCATATCTTATTAGCATTGGCCTGAGGGGCAAATTTCCTTCTGCCATATCCTCCCCTGCATGACATTATCACTCTGGTGTGGTCTTCTGGAGCCTGATTTTCACCTGAATTTTGGGGAAAGAAAAACTCTTGAGATTTGCTAAATGGATTCTGCCTAAACGTGCCCTATTGTGCATGGAATTTAGATTGTAAACTCCTCTAAACAGTGACTGATGTGAATCATTCAGCCCTCTCTGTAAAGAGCTGACCATTATGTCAGTGCTATATAAATGACCTAAATGATGTCTTATGTTTCACTGCAGCATTGGCTTTACAGTCATGCACAGTCATGCACATGTGTGTGAAAATAACTGCCACTGAATTACAAAATCAATTGATATCAATAGGGAGATGGATTGGTTTCCAAACTACTCTAATCACTTATCAATAAGGTTCTGAGCCATAAACACTGATGTGTTTATGGCTCAGAACCTTATTTGTAAATACAAACTGAGCTTGGCTATGGGTTGTTATAAATACTTATGACAAATGAATCATTTATGGAACATTTCTGAAAAGTCTGAAACCTTTATCTTTTTATGAGCTGCCATAAATCATTGTGATAGAGTGAGCTATTGAATGCTTGCTTTTATCACTTGCATTGATTCATATCCAGTGGTGTGTTTCTTATACATGAAAGTAAAAATTAGAAAGTCCTGCGCCAAGCTAATAAAAGCCATGCAACAGTTTGCTTGCTATTTCAGATGCGTGCAACAAATTCAGGTAGTTCTCTTTGGGTCATGTGGGGAAGCAGAAGGCAGAGCAGGGTGGCCGCTCAGCTGCACAATGTTTGCAGTGTGCCTGCTGCCCCCTTTCCGATCAGAGAGTCCCAGGTTGCTGAGAGCCAGGCGGGGAGATGTGTAAGGGCCACACACACATCTCCCCACTCAGCTCTTAGCAACTGGGACGCTCTTGCCGGCGCCCCGCCAAGCTCCTGGCAACCATTGACATCACTGGTTGCCAGGAGCTCGGTGGGACACCGACCAGAGCGTCCCAGGTTGCTAAGAACTGGGCGGGGAGATGCACGGACTTTAAACATCTCTCTGCCTAGCTCTTAGCAACCTGAGACGTTCTTGCCTGCTCATGGCAACCTGTGATGTCACTGGTTGCCAGGAGCTTGGCAGGACACCGGGGCCAGAGTGTCCCAGGTTGCTAAGAACTGGGCAGGGAGATGCAAAGCCCTTACATATTTCCTCGCCCCCTTTTTTTACATATTTGCTCTTACCTCTTAGCGGCATCACTCTCCACCAGCACCGACATCTATCCCCCCTCCCGCTTTTGGCAGCACCCCTGACTAGAGATGTACCGATGCCGTTTTTTTGGTATCGAGCATGAGTACCCATATTTTTTTTTCCGGCACTCACCGATACCTGATACCGGCATCCCGAGGTAGCATGGGCCCCGATTATTAGGAAGCCAGGCGGTGGGTCATGACCCGCCGCCTGGCTTCCTAATAATCAGGGCCCATACTACCTCGGGATGCCGGTATCCCGAGGTCATGACCTGCCGCCCAGCTTCCTGATTGTGTGGAAAGCTGGTGTTCTATCGAAGAAAACCTCACTGACTTCACGTTCACTGAACACTGTTAGGCGGCCTGGCTTCCTGACCAATCAGGAAGCTGGGAGGCAGGTCATGATGTGCCGCCTGGCTTCCTGATTGGTCAGAATGCCAGGCTGCCTAGTAACAAGTGAAGCCGGCTTCCTAGCCAATCAACAAGTGAAACCGGGATTTAGGTCATGACTCACCTCCTGGCTTCCTGATTGGCAGCGCAGCCGGCTCCATGCTCCCTCATGGCACTGCTGGTCAGATGGAATCTGACACATATAATCAATTAATATGCACATCAATAAAAGTACCAAATAATAAATAGCAATAATTCCTAGATGGTATTTTAAAATAACAACAGTCATGTAAAAAAATAGGTGATATATCATCTAAAGCTATCAATTAATAAAAAATATAAGTATATGAACTGCAAAAAGAACTGAAGTAAACAACACTACTGAGAATGTCTAAGTGACAAATGGTGGTCATACCTCTGACCAAGTGCATCCCCATAATGAGGCCTCAGGCAGCATCTGATTGGAGGGGCGGCAGGTGCTGGGGAAGGAAGTGAGGGAGCATAGGCAACTAACAGCACCTCCCCATGCTGTCGCCTCTGGCCCGGCTCACAGCTCGACCCACTTCTCCTGGCTGCCTTGGTTGGCGAAAAAGGTAGGGATGGCCCTGCTTCTCAGGGGGGTATGACTCCTGTCAACCATTTTTTGCCATTTTTGTCCCATTGGCCATTGGAGAGATTTCCCTTCACTTCCTATTCAATGGCCACAATAGAACAAATGAATGGCAACGCAACACACCTTCTGCACTGTTAACGCATGGTAGGTGCATTGCAGGGTACCGTGCATTCATTGCAGCGAACTAATGCATGGACACGGTGTGAACGGGCCTTAAAGGTTTTAGCCGAGCCCACAAGAAATCCACTGGCCTTAGGCTCCTGCCTAAGTTGCCTTGCAGATGACGTGGCTCTGCTCATATACTTGTGAAAAGCAATGGAGATAATGAGCAAACCTCACTGCTGGAGTTTCTGAGAATTATAAAACCTCACAAAAATGAAGTGTCAGGTGAAGTTGTCCTTTAAAGACATTGACTCACATCTTCTATTTGTTAATACCAACACAATTCCATAACGTCTCTTCCTCATTGAACAGGAAAATTAAATTCTTTAAACAAGGTGACCTTTGAGAGATGGATATTGTATATGTATATTCTGCAAGTTTTAGGTCCAAGCCTATAATATAATATGCTAGTGTAAAAATCACTCATCTTTCCTATTCGATATTAATTATCTTTCCCTCCCCATCATTTATTTAACTATGCTTTTCAGTACTCGTCTGATCTGCATTACTGTAATTGGCTCTAAAACATTTATATCTCCACAATTATTTTAAGTTTCTGAAAATGTAATTTGGGATTTCAATGTTATTATAGACATCACAGATGATATTTTTTTTTGCCCTAGCTAAGTGTAGGGAGCTAAAATTCCACCAACATTGCAGTTATATATAAAGCGACAAGCAGTTCATAAATTGATCAACAGCAAAATGTGCAGCTGGAGGACAGTTTACGATAAGCACATATCTTCCCCAACCTTCAGTTTGCCATCTAGTAAAAGATATGTCAGAAACAGGCATTTCAAACCAAGCATCTTGGGAGAAATAATCAAAGGTTGCCTTTGGTAAAAACTACCGCCAAAATGATCAGTAATCAGTAAATATTTGCAGCTGAAGTTATGTGCATATTTCCTGTGAGAATGGAGCTTGGCTTTGTCCTACCCACCTGCCAAGCCTCCATATTGGTCCTTCAATATGATTGGTGACCCTATAGATTAGCAGGGGGGAGAGGAGCCATACTCTAGATCAGGGGCGCCCACTATTTTTCGTCTGGAGATCTACTTTTCAAATGACGAGCTCATTGAGATCTACCAACGAAAAAACACCTGCATTCAGGGGCGGGAGGGGGCGTAGGCTGCGCAGGCAGGCCCCTCGCCCACAGTGCGATCGCCTGCATTAGTGCCTGATGCTCTAGATAGTTAAAAGTTAGCATGTTTTTCATTTAACATAAGCTCTGTTATACATTTTAACTACATATAGGTTTGCACTGTGCAGGTGTGGACAGGGTTACTATGAGAAAACGTCTGCCAGCCAACCAGTCTCAGGGGAAACAATTGATGGGATTTTCCCCATCAATTAATAACAAAAAATAACAAGAGAAGCATCTACCTATAACTATCTACATTAATATTCAGTCAATACATGCATCTTCACTAGGGAACAAAGTGTGCACTATTGTTTGTGGGCCCCAGTACAGGAGCAAACAACAAATAACACACACATACAGGGCCGGATTTACTCCCCCTGCCGCCCCAAGGCCAGGTTCCACAATACAGTCCTTCCAGTACACTTCCCTTTTCTGTGTTCAATATTAAAAGTAATCACATTGTGATCACTATTACCCAATGACTCCCCAATTACAATATCCTCGATTAACTCTGCTACTAACGTGTCAGTGTGCATCTTGTCAAACCAAAAAGGTGTGAACGCAACTTAAGGGTTCTTTATATTTGAAGGGGGTTTTCCCCCCTTTTTACTGTATTTAATAGTTATTTGTGCACTGTCACTTTAAATATGGCCATCTTTGTGAGTGATGGGATCCTGTTTTCTATAAATGATTTTAGTTACCTTGATTCCTATATGTGGTCTTGTTAATTGTGCACTCGTCAATTAAATTTATTTAGCGTATTTCCTTTGAAGTCTTGCAGATACTATACTGTTATACTGATGAGCAGAGGTAACAGTGTAATCCCTTCCTGTGGTTGAACTAGTCTAAAGTTCTAATTAGCAAAGACCAGCACAAAAAGCTGGATTAGTCCAGATTTATTTGTGAATATCTCTGAGGTCACGGATATATTAATTGGCTACTTGTAAATATATCATCTGTGATTAAAGAGACAGTCCATTTTAAGTTTTGGGTAGACAACATCCTGCTGAATCACCCTCTGACTTCTTGGCCATTCTTGGGACCTTCAGAAGTGACTTTCCTGCAACTCTGTCCCCAGCTAGGCCTATCTGCCCTAGATTTTACAAGGTGTCTCTTCTTTATCTTATTGCATTAGAAAAACGTCCTGCTCCATTTCATTAACTAAACTGGCCAACGGTGGCCACTTTAGTTAATGAGATGGAGCTAGAAAGAGCCAATGAAAGGTTTTTCTCACCTATGGTAACCTCCAGGTGAAATATTACCTTAAAGTAGAATTACACCCAAAAAGTTTTTATGTTTTCAGATGTCATCACATAGAGAAAAGTTGAAATTCTCTTGATCTTTTATTGGATGCAGGTTTGGTTTTGTTCACAAGCACCGAAATCAATAAAGTTCCTTGAAGAAACTCTGGAGAAGCAGTGTTTTGGCTAGTTCCTACTGGGAACCTTTTGTCTGGGGAGCGAAGATCATCTCCAACGTTGCACTGCACCCAGTGATTGGAGGCTTTATTTCTGTTTGCATACCTCCTAACTGGCCCTCATTTGGAAGGAACTGTTCCTCATTTGGAACCAAATCCTTCTGTCCCTATTTCCTTCTCTGTTGTCCCTCTTTCTGGTCTGATGTACATCTAAAGTGTTATTCTACACTAAAACCTCCATCTTATCTTTTAATGATCTTGTTTGCTATTTGGAAAGCCAGAATAAAGGAACATTACCGATTCAGGGTTTAACCAATCATTTTTGGCATATACATTCTTAATGGTCTGCATCAACTAGGGCGTGGCAACAGTGGTGTAACAATCACCATAGCGACCCAGTCGGCCACTATAGGGCCTGGGCACAGGGGGGCCCGGCCGGGGCCGCCTGGGTCGCTATGGCATGTGGGGGTGCTGGCTGTACAGGGTTGTATCCATTATCTAAATACATTGTGCCCCTCAGAAAGTTGGACGGTATGCTGTTTGTGTTCTCATTGGAAAAATTCTTCTCATTTGTGGTCCTTGCAACAAAACAGGCAGTCAAGGGAAATCTCCCCTAGTGGGACAGCAGTGAAAAACTTATAGAGATCCTAACCCTCACGCACCTTATAAAAAAAAGTATTTGGTATGAGTTCTGTTTTAAGGTGTCTTGAGTGGACTATATAATAATGTATGGTGGACCTTCTTAAAAAATAACTTTAGCCTACTCAGTTATGATTGTATACATATGTACAGTACATTGGGGCAACCATATTTGCTCAGTACATACAGTATGCAGGCTCTTCTACCTGCTTCATAGCATTGCAAACTAATTATTCTGGTTTTCTTAGCAGTTGTTCAGCTGTCATGTTGACCATACTTCCTTATAGACATATAGCTATTAGAGGGAGATGTTCAGCATTCAGACGATAAGAATAATGTTCCCTCATTCTAAACTGCAACACATTCAACAGTAACCCCCTTGTACCATGGATTTAGCTGGAGAACGGAAAATGTATTTCAAATAAATTTACCTAAACTAATTGCTTATTAAACCCGTCAGATGGTTAGTGAACCCTTCAAGCAGGTTAATGAGATGTTACATTTTCTGATATGAAAAATTAATAAGGTAATATAATGCAAGGGTCTCCGAGGCCATTAGTATTTAAACGTCGGTGGCTTGGGCACAGGATTGGCATAGCCCCTGAAAAATCCTGGAATTAATACTAGTCCGCCGTTCCCCTGCATTTCTCAATATTAATCATTTCTTTCTGGAAGATGATGAGAGTTGGGCTTTCACTAGAGATATTATTTCTATGCTATGAAGGTTGATTTAACAATGAGTGAACGATTTAGCTTCTCCTGATTAGCTGTGTATTGTTCTTTAGCTGTTAATCAACAAAACTGCAGTAATATGTAGACTAATTTGGGGAACATCATTAAGCACTGATGGTATCTTAAGTGGCCAAGCTGCATAATAACATCAGATTTGCAACCTATTCTATTATAAACCAAAGAGAAATGTTTTTTTTTTCTGATGTGCCTATAACTTGAACTGTTCAGTCTGTCAAATATACTAAGCCCCTACGCTGTCCATCACACCTGAGTAACAAGGCTCTTAGCATTCCTGCAAGTCATTTCCAGCTCTGCTGTGGCAGGCAACTTAGAAAGATTGCCTATTATTATCATGCTGACTCTCCTGCTCCTCATCATTATACATAAGGAGTGTATTTAAAATTTTAGGGCCCTTCATCCTGGGAATATCTGTGAACATTATGTAATTGTAATGGCAAAAACACTCTTTTCAGGTTGAATGTATTGTGATGCAGTACTGCATTATGGCTACTAGATGGAGCTGAGGAGCATAGGAAATAAATGCTTATTTTCTATGCTCCCATCTCATGATGCAGTATAACATTATAATACACTGATCCTGAAAAGAAAATATATCAAGAACATTTGTTTTTGCCAGTATTTGCACAAAACAAATGCTCATAGATATTC
Organism: Nanorana parkeri; assembly: GCF_000935625.1. Classification (NCBI taxonomy): domain Eukaryota; kingdom Metazoa; phylum Chordata; class Amphibia; order Anura; family Dicroglossidae; genus Nanorana; species Nanorana parkeri. The sequence goes on from NW_017306269.1 coordinate 4,171,601, forward strand.
ACAGGGTGAAGGGAACTGCAAATTGTTTATAGATAGAGTAAATGGTCTGGGGGAGCAGAGACACAAACAAACGGTCTAGCAGCCAGGTGGGACCGAGGACCATGTGAGTATATCTTTTTAATTTTAGACCCTAGACCAAAACGAGCACTTAACCCTTACAGTGCGGGGGTAGCCCCATTGCAAGGGTTCATTTTTAATATGCCCAGAGTTCTTCTTTAAGTTTTCCATGAAGTAGATAGGAGTCAAAACCACAGTTAAGTTTTATTGCTTTCTGCTTCTTAATTGATTAGATGTCCCCTTACTTTTTGTTACTGTAACACTAGGACAGGAAATAAAGGGGACCAGTGTGATCGGGACAGGAAGTCACAGAGAGCAAGAAAGCCTGATAGGTGTTCTAACCCATCACCACAAATAATAAAATACATAAATAAATGTGTTTGTTGTTGCCTTTGTACTCTTGAAAGAGACATCCTATCACTCCATGTCATTGTAACACCCATCACTGAGTCAGAAAGTGATGGCAACTCTCCTCAGTCTCAACTCCCCCAAAGGTCAGACTGCAAAGTTGTAAACTTGTAGCAATTAAACGGGTTAAAGGAGGCTGCGACAGGGGCTGATCTGTGTCAGAAATCACTCCATAAAGTAGATGCTGACTCTGGATGTTGCCTGAACAAAGTGGGTGGTGTCCTTCTGGAGAGAAAAGCAGATGAAGGCGTACCTAGAGGTGATACATGCTGTACCTGGAAGTGTTACACTTACATATTACTTAGCATGCATGCACACACCATAAAAATGTTGCTGGGTCGACTTTAATTTTTAATACATCTGAGCTTAACAAACAACTGTTACAAAATCACATTGTGCTGTGCCTATTTATTTTTTTCTCTCTCACACTCCCCCCCCC
>NW_017306269.1:4172917-4175454 GCF_000935625.1 Nanorana parkeri
CCTCTCTCTCTTCCTCTCTCCCCCTCCTCTCTCTCTTCCTCTTCCTTCTCTCTCTCCCTCCCACTTTCTCTCTCTCCCCCCTCTCTCTCTCTTCCTCTCTCTCTCTGTAAATATATTTAGTTATTTCATACCTGAACACAGGAGTTTACAGGAAAATCTGCTTCTATGGCATCCGTTTCAGTCATCCCTGACCTTTTGCCAGCCATTTGTAATGCTCTGTAGCACTGCATTGGTTTAACAGCTGAAGATAAGCAATGTCAGATTGAACTAGCCGTCCTTTATTGATGCTTCTCATTCTGATTCTGAACAGAAGTTAATGATGGCTGGGATAAAGATACTTGGTGCCGATCGTCTTTATGTTTTATCAGGAAAGATTGTTTTCATTTAAATATAGATCTGCTTTAAAAGTGTCTTCCTAAAGGTTACCTGATAATCTTATCTTGTATTACAAATGGTTCTATTTTTCTTGTACTGGAAATTTCATTGCTGACATTTTGGTGTTGCCAGACAGGAGTCGGCGTCACCCCTTTTCTGTCCTTTTACCTCCCCTCCCAGTATCCGTCCCCCAGCAGCAGGTCCCTTGTAATGCAGCCTACATGTTAGATGGTAACCAGTGGTACATTCATGACCTGACCACCAAATGACCTTTCTGCAAACTTGCATGGGTTAAAATTTCTTGTGTGCACCTACAGAGAGGGAATAGGGTGTCCCATGAGCTCTGCCTGTATCTGAGGTAATAATAGTGATTGGCTGGGAAAATCCATGCCGACCAGGTTCCCTTCATTCAGTCTCGTTCATGGTGTTTCCCCCAGGATCAAAGGGCTTATAAACATGTCTTCCACCTCTGTAAATGGTCATATCAGGCAAAGGCTCTCTAGGCACCTTAAAGTGGACCTCTACTCCCTTTCACTAAAAATCCCATCTGCATACAGCTCTGCATGCTGATATGAAATGATCTTACATTCATTAGTTAAACAAACGTATTTTTCTTTTACTTACAATTATTGTTTTTCCACTTCCTGGTCCTCTTGGACATTAGTGATGTAATCTGTGCCCAAGCATTGCATCGTGGGAAGGTTACATCAGCAGAGCATTGCTGGGAAATCTCATCTGTAATCTCACGAGATCTCAGGGAAAGGCATTTTCCTCCCCTGAGTTGATGTGCATGGTCACATGTCCTAGTCACATGTGCCAGAGTTCCAGGAAGTTAAGGAAGATATAATAATCTGCCCTTAATAAAAAGTGGCCACTGTGAGAAGAAGTGGGAGGAAAAGAAAAATAAGGTATGTAAAAAATAAAAAGCCGACAATTATCTAGAAGTATGTGATTGTAGATTGTCATTACTAAACATCTCTAAAGGTGTGTATGTTGTTATTTCAAAGATATTGGTAAAGTTCTTCTTTAAGTCTACAGTGAAGGAGCTGTTTGATTCAAAACATGTCTGAATATATGTAAAACCAAAAAGATTAAAATGGTATTCGGAGATTATAATTTAGAGGGTCCCTTCCCACATAAATTAGGGCTGGCGGCACCACAAAATTAAGCATAATATGTAAAGAAGAAAAATGGCCGTAATGAAGAGTTATTCCCTCACAAATATTTATTTTTAGCAATCCATTATGAAAAATGTGAATACATGACGATAATATTATATATATATATATATATATATTGTATATGACAGTGTTTTGAGAAACAATTAAAGCTGAGCTCCAGGTAGATCTAAAGAAGCTCTATAATCAATAATAAATCACTAAGGTAGTGCATTTTCATGGATTCTTTTTGTTTAGCCAATGAAAGTCAAATAATGTAGCGGTTGCTAGGGGTTGGGGGCTTATTGTTATGCACTAAAACATGTAAAAAACATTATACAAGTTTATGGGGCCACAAATGTGCATTTCCGCACCAACAAACACATTTGTACTATTTTTCCCAATACAGCACACAGATGTGAACAGGACCCATTGACAACAATGCCATTCCCCTTGTTGCACTGTTGTCTGTTATTGGTTGCATTGGGTGGCCAGTCTTTGCACACCTTTTTTTGCTTTGTTATATAAGCTCAGGACTCTGGGTCAATCAGAGGACCGCCGTGCAAATCTTTTTTGTACTCTGGCAGCAGCAAATCCCAGATAGGCTGCTCGGAGAGCCAAAAGCTTTCCTTTCTGTTAGACCAGAAATTGACACAAAGCTCACAGGAAGATAATCCTTTTCTTTTATATCATTTCAAGTATTTGCTTCTGGATTTCTAATCCCATTAAAGATGAACACACGAGGCTTGTGGGTGCTGCTGCATTGCAGACCTGTCAGGCTGCTTCTGGAATTTGGAAATTTCAGCAAGATTTGCATTCCTGTGAACTTAGTGAGGCAGAAAAGTAATATGCATCTGGGAGGGAGCTCCATTCTGAGATTCATCTGTTCTTCTCTTGTACTAGTACATTTCCTCTTTCATTAACCATTTACCAACCAGCTATCACATTTATGTGGCAGAAAGAAGGTGGGCTTTAAAGCAAGGCCACTGCATATATTTATATATA
>NW_017306269.1:4175667-4256320 GCF_000935625.1 Nanorana parkeri
CTCCAAGTACAGTGACCGAGATGTCACCCAAAGCTCCTGGCCACCATCAAGAGGCATGGACAGGCTCCTGGTCATGTGATCACTGTAATTGGCCGTCACAGCGATCACAAGATTGGGAGCCCACCCTCACCTCCTGTCATTAAAGGCTGGCAGCAAGGGGTTAAAAATATATTGCACTGTGTTATCGATGCAAATATTACCTGTGGAATTTCTTGCTGTATTTTTCCAGATCAGGAGGCAATGTAGCACTCAGTATCATAAAAATGTATGTAAATGTAAAGTCACAAAGAGGGAACACAGAGAACCTGACAGATTATTATTATTATTATACAGGATTTATATAGCGCCAACAGTTCGCGCAGCGCTTTACAATATAAGGAAGACATTACAATACAATTCAAGACAAGATGGTAAGGAGGGCCCTGCCCTTGAGGGCTTACAATCTAAAAGAGAGGGGCAAGTAATACATGAGGAGGTAGCTGTGCGGGGATAAATTGTTTGACAATGTAATAGTTCAGCGGTTAGGTTGAGGTGGGATAGGCTTCCCTGAAGAGATGAGTCTTAAGGGATCGCCTAAAGGCAGTCAGAGTGAGAGACAGATGGACAGGTTGGGGTAAAGAGTTCCAGAGGATGGGGGAGACTCTAGTGAAGTCCTGGAGCGTAGTATTGGAGGAGTTGACAAGGGAGCTGGAAAGGTCTTTGGAAGAGCGGAGGGGATGGTTAGGGTGATATTTTGAGACAAGGTTTGAGATATAGCTGGGGGCCGAGTTGTGGATGGCTTTGTAAGTCATTGTTAATATTTTTAATTTTATCCTTTGGGCTATTGGAAGCCAGTTCTAGCTCTTCCCTACTCTATCCAAAGCCAAAACATTTTTTTGCTTTAGAGACACCTCTCCTCTTGAGAGCCTCCATATATCAGTATTTTGACTAATGAATTAGCATTTTATTCTAACAATAATTATTTTATCCACACCTGAAAATTTTCCTTTTTTAGTTGTTACCAAAGCAGAAATATGGATTTGGGGAGGATTTACCTTATTTTGGAGAGATATCCTTTTACTTCCTGTTGTGTCTATGGCACAGGAAGTTAATTCATTTCAATGGGACACAGATGGCAAAAAAAAGGGTTTTAACCATTTCCTACTCATTCGAAACAAAGGGTTTTTTACTTTACTCAACGAGTGTAGCAAATACAATGACAGACCGGCATCCCTCAAAACCGAGTTTATAATGGCAGCTCTAATTTTTCTGTCCTTTCGCTTCACGTGTTCCCCCGCTCGCAACTTTTCAAATTCCTAAACTTCTAAGAATTCATGTGTTCCCTATCTTGCTTCTACTTTATATTCTGGATGACTGGATATCACGTGTTCACCCATTTAGGTACTTTTAAAATCTCATGTTTGCATAATTACCATTAGATGTGAATTATTATAATTTAATGTAGATTTAAAGCTGGGGAAAAATGCGTGATGAGTATCATTATAAAAATAAATTGCTCTCATTAAGTTTGCTTAGATGAACTTTTTCTGAACACATTCCTTCTGGGTATTTACCATGAAATTTGCGCAATAATTATCATTTTTTTAAATCAAGGGCTTAATATTAATTGAATGGAATTGTCAAATTAGAAGGCTGATATCAGGCGGACCTATGTTTTATCCGTTTTGGAATTGGATAATGTTATATGATTAGCAAAGAGCATTATGTGAGGTAACATGTACTTCCCTAACCTCACCTCCCCCCAATCTTAATTTTTCTCAACATTTCCAGCTACAACTCTTTCAGCTCCATTATACCAAAATAGGCAAAGCTGATCCACTGAGAATATCTAAGGGGTCCGTCAGCCATAAATTAGAGTTTATTTGAGAAAGCGCTGTACCTAGTATGAAATTCGTCAGTACAGAATTTGTTCCCACTGGCTCTCTAAATAAAGGAAGAATATAATTTTGCATCCTGGTGTGCAGTGTTTCTGTTGACGGTATACCCCAAAAAATAGCTCTAAAACCTAAGGTCCCATTAGCGACACCCACCTTGTGGTGTGCAGTAGCATTCAGTCCACATGTTAATGCCTTGTGGTACCATTCACTTTAAATGGCATTCCAATGTACTACCAGAATGCACCTGTGCTACAATGTACCGATGTGCACCACGACACATGATATGTTTTGCAGTGCAACAAAAATACAACAACCTATTTTTTTTAATGGAGGTGTGTTGCAGAATATTCATTTTGATTGGGCTGCCTAAATGTGGCCATACACTGTACAACCATCGCAAGACCATAGTCTTGCGATGGTTGTAAAGTGATTAAAAAAACGTACGATCTGCCCATCTTGGACAGGCAGATCGCACTCTCGATCATCGCAAGCCCACCCCCCTGAGGGGCGGGCTTCCGATGAACGCAATGCTGAACGGGCAGTGTGCGCGTGCGCACACCGGCCCGTTCGGCATTTGTCTCCCGAGCACCGTTCTAACCAGCCGAAGATCGTACGATTCTCGGCTGGTTTTCCAACATGCTCCTTAGACAAAAGACGTGCGACCGTACAGTAGAAACGGGCGCACGTCTTCGTTCACACTGTTCGATTCTCGTACGATCGCGGGATTTCCCGATATTCTTGTACGAGAATCGAGCAGTGTATGGGCACCTTTAGACAGTGCTCTGCACAAAATCATGTGCACAGTGATGAGAAGGAGCCCCAACTTGATGACAGTTGGTTGGCCAATTCACTGCATATTGTGGCCATCTGCCTTTTATAAAATACAATACTCGTTTTTACCCACCAAATTCTCCAGTGGTAACAAATGTCTAAAAGGGGATTTCCCTGATGTTGGAGAGATTTCCTCCCACTTCCTGTTGGTGTCTAAAGGAGAAAAAATGAAGGGAAATCCTGCCAATGGGACAAAGAAAATGTCCCTTTTCTACCCGTTTCAAAAATGAAAAAAAGGTTCTGGCTTTAGATATTCTTTAAAGAAGAACTCCAGGGGGAAACAATATTTTTATTAACCGTTGCATTGGGGCTACCCCCGCACTGCAAGGGTTAGGTGCTTGTTTTTGTCTAGATTAAAAAAAAGTTTGAACTGCAGATTTCTTGTACTTAGACCTAACCTGCCAGCCTCTCCCCCCCTCCACGTTCTTTACACTGTGTATAGGCGTGAGGACGTTTGGGCACATTCCATTGCTGTAGCATAGGAGATGAGAGGCTGGAGAGAGCGCTGTGACAGCTTGCTGGCTCGGAGCTTCAGGTGAGTATAACTTGGTTAGTTTTGAACCAAGACAAAACCGAGCACTTAATTCTTGCAGTGTGGGGGTAGCTCCACAGCAATGGTTAATAAAACATTTTCCTGGCTTTCTTCTTTAACAGTTCTACCCAGTTTACTAAACCTGTGCTACACTGGTGCAGCTGGTAAATATAAACTGGTCATAGCATACATGATTCATGGTCTACTTCTTCCTCCCAGCACATTCATAAATCAGGACATAATACTGCATATCAGCTCATAGAATATCTGGCTCTGATTTTACTTGTAATTGTTTTCGCAAACAATCAATCTGTGTAGAATTATCTACGTTTTCTGCCTGATCATACAATATCTGTGCTTCAGAATCATTTGAATAGTATTCTGTCTTGGTCTTACTAGTTTCACCAAACTTTTAAAACAAGAAATCCACGTTGGTGGAAAAATAATAATTCTCTCACGGTCAGTTGTGTAGATTGCAAGGATTTTAGCAAATGCAGGTTCTTACTTGCTTCTGCTCTGTAGATACTGAATCAGATCACTGTGGTATCCTCACTAATCTGGGTGCGCAGTGGGAGGGTCTGCTATCTGCTATAATCTCACAATCAGTCTGAATGTTGTAAAGAGAAACACAGTATCCTCACCATCCATGTAGATGAATGGCCAGAGAATATAATTCCTGGAGGTGTTCTGTACACACAATATTGTCGCCACCGTTATGAGAAAACAACATTTTAATTCTAATGATTGTAGACCGCAGATTAAACTAAAGAAGACAATTACTAAGAAAATGGATTGTGTATCAATGATATGTTAATGATATGTTAGGTAAATCCTTCTGTTGCAGCTGTTGTCTGGGCATGAAAAAAATGAAGCAGTTGTCCCAGATTTATAGTTGGGCACTTCTTCTTGCAAGCTCCTTTTAGGTAATGCTGGCCACTAACTGTTGTTGAGGAGACTGGTTATCTGAGTTGGCTGGCTGTGTGCTGGGTGACCGGTCTCTTCAACGCCCCCCTTTCACCCCAGCCGTGTCGGGCACCAACATAGCATAGGGTGCCCTGCAATCTCCTCCTCGACATCATGTGGCACTTGGAAGAGGAGTGTGCCGCGAAGATGGATGGACTTCAGGGAAGAAATTCTACAGACAGAAGAAAGGTAAGTTAAAAAAAAAAACAGCGCAAGACTGCTGAGGGGTGAGAGGACTTTTTTTGATAAAGGTAAATGGGCTTTGAAGAAAAGCACCCTGTTCTGTTATTTAAGCAGACAGTGTAGAGAGTAATAAAGTAATAGGATCTAAAGAAGAATTGCAGATAATTCTATTTAGCACAATTAGGATTGTGTGTGTGTGTATATACAGTATATATACATACTGTATATATTCTTTTTTAAAGCGGCAGAATGGTGCAATTAGAAATGGGGGAAACTGAAAGCTGCCGTTCCCAAACTTCAGCAAAAATCTGAAGACTTGGCCAAAATGTCTCCACTTTGGCAGCATGCATTGGAGTCAATAGGGGAGTCAAACCTGAGGTGATTTTTAAGGGTACAACAGGCGTTAAATGACTGTTGAGGGTTTTAGACACTCCTTTCAACTATTCTACACCTTCTTTTGTCAAAAAAATCAGCCCTTGTTAACCTCAAAATAAGAAGAAAAAAAAAACAAAAAAAAAGTTAAAACAATAAACTTAAAAGCGACAGAACACAAATACCGACACATACAACAAAAGTATTTTTTTTTAAAGGAAAAACTCAAAAACAAATTATACAGCTCAGTGACTGAAAATGAGAACTTCTGCATTGGCAAAATTTCACCAACACCACAATTGATAATTTCATGCCAAAATCCCTTTTGCCAACATCTCTCAGCACATCCTTAGCTATAAACAGTTTAATTTATTGTTATGAGGATGTTCATAGCAAAATATTACTGTGCTGAGCAGGCAGAGATAATATGTTCAGGCCAATACTTCCTATTGGTCTGCTATCCACACCCTTCAACGTCGGATAACAATCTTATTTATTAGACATGGTTCCCAAAATACGTTCATAACATTTATTGAAGCCGAGCTATAGTGACGTAAGATTCCAGTTATTATCTTCATATAAGAAAACAAGTTCCCACTAATAGGATATCAAAACAGGTTCAGATGGAATACACATCATCATAACAAAACATATATACTATTAATATAATGTATTTATTTAGAAACATGAGTATTCATCAAAAAACCACAGAAGTATCTCCATATACCTACCTACATATTGGGTGGAAGCTTTGTACCATACAATCCATTCTTCATTCTCTGCCCATTGTTTCAACTGAAATTGACCCGGCCAGAAACATCTTTCTCTCTTAACTGGATTTGACTTTCAATTAAAAGTGTGCTTGCTACCAATAATGAAGTAACATCACCATGAAGAGATTTGCGAAGGGTGATCTCAGCTACATGGCTCGTCAATACAAGGAGGGGTCTGTGAGACATCTCTAGATGACTTTACAATAACCGAAATGCCCAGAACGGATCTGTCTTTGTATGTTTGGCAAAAACAATGGATAACAAAGGAAGCTTGTACTGGAAAAATAAGCTTCCATTGTTTAAAGCGCAACTCTGCACTTTGGGCTCCCCACTTTCACCATTTAACCCCCTACCTCCCCCCCCCCGAACTTGTTTTTTAACTTGTATTTTTTATATGTCTTCCCCCTGCTCTTGTGGAATGCTGGTTCCTCTTGCTCTTTAGTCTTTTCTGCAGAGAGCGGCAATAACACAATCACATCAGAGCTGCTCTCTGCATTCATACACTGTGAGCACCATGCTTAGAGTGCGAGCCAATCACACCCTGCACTTACAGTCTTTCCTCAGTCTTCCAGGTTTACTGATGCTGACCATCATTCAATCTCAAAGACTGAGGTACTGCAGGTGATAGCTCCTGATTGCACTATTGCAGCTGCTTTTTTAAAACATAAACCTCCAGGGGGAGTTGTGCTTTAAATTCTCCTTTTAAAAATGCTGGCTCTTATATTGATCCAGAGGCTTTAACACTTTCTGAGCCTCTGACCTGGAACAAGTATACTGATCATGAGTTCTGGCTTTCACTTGCTCCATTCTTGATCCAAGGCAATGATGTCACAAAGTACTGATGCCAGAGCAAGTAGAATTTTTAGAAGGAGACCAGCAATGGCTAATTCTGTATTTCCTCAACGAGGTTTCCTTTAATTGAAAGTATTATTTATTTTGTTTGTTTTTTTGGTAAAAAATAATAAAATGTCAATGTGCAGATCAGCACAGAAATCCAGGTAAAAAAATGTACCGTAATAAAAACCCCAATGAAAAAATAAAAATAGCCAGGTATTTGTACAGATTAAAGAAGCTTTATGTCTTCCTGTCTCCACATCTGTCTGCCCAATTTCTTCTTACACTGTGTTTATTACTAAGTTATTTTTACTACAGATTCTTCTTTTCTATGCCTGAAAAGTCACATCAGTATAACAACCAGGGAGCTAGCGTTATCAGAAGACAAGATCAGCAATGGCAACTTTGGTATTTTCTCAACACTCATAATGGAGAATAACCAAACCCTAAAGGGTGATACATAGATATTTCGGGGATCTAAATAAGTTTATTAACGCATGTGAATTTAAGTGCCTTTTCAACATAAGTCTTGCCTAGGATGTTTTATTGGCTACTCTGGCAAACATCTGTAAATTGCTGTAAATTTAAACCGTTAGATTTTGAACCTGAATACATTATAAGCGTATGTGAATTGAAGTGTTTTTCCAACAGAAGTCTTACGAAGCATGTTGCATGGACTACTCTGATGAACAAACCCCTGATGTGATATTCTGCTCTGTCATTTTAAACCTTAGATTTGGAACCTGAATACATTTATAAACGTATGTGAATTGAAGTGTTTTTCCAACATTAGTCTTACCAAGCATGCTGCATTGATTAATCTTGCAAACTAGGGATGTCTAGATACCAGTGCCGATACTTGGCATTTTCACAAACTACCAGGTTGCAGAGATTGCAGCTGGGACCGGGCCCTGGCACCCCACCACTGTTCTGAAATCATTAGTCTGTATTGTTTTAGAAAAACTGTCACATGACAATAAACAAAAGTGTATCAGTTCTTGTATTTGTGAGTACTTGGACAAGTATCAGTACTTGTACTTTAACAAATTGTATCGGCGCATCCCTTATATATATATATTTTTTAAAATCATACATTAAAACAGGGATGCACAAATCCCAGGAGCTCCGTATGCTCCTTAAAAATGACAGCTGCCTCCTGACTTTTGAATTTTTCTCTGATCTAGTCTTGGAGCTGGAAAAATATCTGTACTTGTACCGAGTACGGTACTTGGTATCTGAACATCCCTATTGCAAACCTTTGCTGTGATAACTTGTTTTGCAATTTGAAATTTGGGACACTAAAAGCAATGTTTGAGATCCATGGGTCTCCTTAAATGTACTTTGATATGTTGGGTTCCAAGGAGTAATTGTTGGGAATCTTTTATGGGGTGGGTAAAGTACTTGGGTACATGTTTTAGAAAATAAGCGGTTGTTTGCTACTGAAATGACATGAGAAATGAAATGTGTTTTTTTGAGTGGATAAGTGATTGGTAAGTTTGGGTCTGAAGGGGATTTATTGTTGCAGCTGTATTAGAAGTTTTTAGATAGTATACAGTTTTACAGTTTGTTGTAGTCCGAAACAGGAATTATGTTGGGTGTGAATAGCAAATCATTCTACCTGTCCAATCTTACTGCATATCACAAACCAGGCCCAGGACAGGCTCGTACTGAGCTTTGGGTCACGGGAGGAGGTTAGTATATGTCCTCCTGTGACCCTAAAGAGAACTATTGGTTACCCCATATTTCTCTTTTAAGAGGAAAGATCTTACCTGTGTGATTCCCCAGATGACATAAGAAAACATTACACAATTTAAAGCCTAGTTCCAGAGTTTTAGATTAAAGAACTCTCACTTCCTTTTTTTTTTGTTGCTCCAGTTCCCTAGTGTACAGTGTGCATATTACACTTTGACCTATCTTTTTGTGCTGAGGAATCTGAGATCTTGTGATTTACATTTTGGCCCCTCTCCCTCCATTGATTTCTGACCACACAGTATCAAAGAGAAGAATATATATTTAGGCATGGTTGAAAACGCTTGTCACCTGCTCCATAGATCCAAGAAATCCAGTGTATGCCACACAGAACTCAGACCAAATCATAAAAAGGTGCTATGGTGAGAAAGCAGATGGCACCAATCCAAGATATCACCAGTACACTGTCTTCAGATGAGAAGACAGAATACTTTATTGTCACCAACAGGAAGCAAATGTTTCAAGGCCACTAGGGAGCTCTTCCTCAGGCAGCAGTGACAGTGCTGGCGATATCTTAGATTGCCTCCCACTCTAAGAACTTTGCAGAGACAAGCATTAATGGGAATGCAGTCAGAGGGGGTGATTTACTAACCTAAACACATGCATGCACCAGGTGCGTGTGATTTTTACACAGCAAAACGTATTTATCAACCAAAAAGTCGCTAAAAGCATATTTCCACTAATGCCATATATGGAAAAATCATGCACATGATGCATATATAATGCTGCTTCACAGTTTAGACAAAAATGGTTAGCTCATGCATTTACATTCCTGCATTCATCAACGCAAGCAACACAACGTAGAGCTAATTTACACAACACCACCTTGCAATTCATGCAGGGCTTTGCACAACACACCTGCTGGGTGTGTACACACTACAAAGGTGTCTAGATTCCACCAATAGATCATGCTGGGAGGGAACACACTACAGAGGTGTATACTTGTTCGTGGCGTGTTTATAAGGTTAGTAAATCAACCCCAGAGTGTCAACTAAATTGTACAGAGCAGAGCACAGCACAGCTCCTAGCCTGTGCCTCTTCTGCTCTACCCCTCTGCCATACACCATGGGAAAGACTAAGCCCAGACCCACCACAAACCACCAGTTATTCATGAAAGAGGGACTAGTGTAGTAGCTACCTGGTGTTGTTGTGAGCTTGTGTATTTGTGAATGATGGCTCCAGCAACTAGCTAGCTGGCGGGTGGATGAGTCTGGGTTCTGTCTTTCTTTTCAGTACAAAGACATTTCAATATATGACAGATAACAGAGGGATAGAGCAGATGAAGCTCAGGGCTGCAAGATTAAATGGCAGAGCTGCAGAATGAAGAAGGGGAGGTGGCTTGAGTGCTGGCTATAGCTGACTGATAGGAACACACATACATTTGGCTATAGCCTGGGGTAGAGCTACAGCCAGCACAGACAGAAAACAAAATGTGGTTTTATTTGCAGACCAGTACACAGATCTAAAACAGGACCAAGTGCTATGTGCACTGGGTCCCCTGGAGGTTTAAAGAAGGATTCTCACTTTCTGGTGATAATTCTTCGTTAGGTCTTCTTTGAATCTTCTCTTACTATTCTGTCTGACACCTGTCACCTGTACAGGAATAAGGGGGAAATCACCCTCATAAGGACACAGACAGCAATAAATCCAAACAGAGGTTGTAAACCTTTTCGAACTGTACTAGAACATGTTTTCATTTTGCTATCTGTAACCATCTTGGGAAAATACTTTCTGCCATCTTAATGCACATACAAAAAATAGGGAGGAATCTTTTAAAAGCATATCAATGCAGCATTAACCCTTTCACGCTTCTACCGAAAATTAAAACTCTGTATCAGTTTGGGGAGGACTGGCCATATAAAGTCAAGCTCAAAGCAAACATGAAAAATTGCTAGTCAGGCAAACACTTAAGTAATACTTTCACCATGGACCTTGACATTGTTGCTATGTACTTGGTTGTTCTTCTCTGCACTGTTGGCAACCCACTGTTAAAAAATTCCTTGTTCCCAAAGCTACAAATATGTCTGTCACTGAGTTCAAAGTATCCAACTCTATCCTTTTATTAGCACAGGAAACGCTTATACAGCAATATGTACACCAGTTCTTTATATGTATGCCACATTCAGAAATGAATTGTTGGCACCCAGAATCCCCCCCCTCACTGCAGTCACTTAGAAGAACTGTATGTAGGGAGATGTCGATCTGGTGGAAGGAGGTTGGCTAAATAATTGGCTGCAATCCCAGTCATGCTGCAAAAGCAATGCTGCATTTATCTGCAAAAGATCATAGGGTAAATGATCTAAAAAAACACTGACTCTACCAAATTGAGTGTAAGTCCTGGCTTTATCCTCGTCACAATATTACATAAGCAGCATTAGCAGTTCATTTATGACTCCTGGAGTTCACTGGAGTTACACTTTTAATTTCAAAACCTCCCCCAGCATTCATATTCTGCTGTCATAAAGCATACTATTTCTACTCTCCGGCCTAATATTCTGAAAAACGCCCAGTGTCCTCCCATCCCCAGAGACAACATAATTCTTTAAACAGTTTGCTGTGTACAATTATTTGACATATGCATGTATGCCAACAGCCGCTTCCATAAAAAATGTCAGAATTAGCAATAAATGTGATTGAAAGACTGCAGGGTTTCCAAGGGTAAGGCTGCATTCCATATCCCCAGAGATATAAATATTGTATTACAATGAACTCATTGCCCATAATTTACTGTGACAAACTCCGTAGGACAACAGAAGAAAAAGCAATCTTAACGGACATTCCTCTCAAGTTAATTGCATTGACAGGATTGTAACAGCCAGGCATGGAAAGCAATGTGCAAAATGCTGGCTCTGTTGTGAGCGTATCTATAAACAATCAATAGCAATCAATTGCTGGTCAGTAATCTATGGCATAACGCATCTATGGCATACATCCAAGTCTGCTCTCAAGCCCTGGCACAGGGAATCAGGGTTTATCATTTATATTGTGGTTTTTAAAGCACAGCTCTGATTTAAAAATAAAAATAATCTCTCATTGGTTAAAGGTGAACTCCAGGCAGACATACAAGACACAGATTAATGCAGCTCTGTAACCATTAATACAGTAAGGAAAATAATGATTTGACCCCCTGCAGATTTTGTAAGTTTGCCCACTTACAAAGAAATGAAAGACCTATCATTTTTATCATAGGTGTATTTTAAATGATGGAGACAGAATATCAACCAAAAATCCAGAAAAAACACATGATACAAATGTTATAAATTAAGTTGCAGTTCAGTGAGTAAAATAAGTATTTGATCCCCCTACCAACCAACAATAATTCTGGCTCCCACATACTGGCTATGTGGTACACAGATGAGTCGTGTCAATTTAAGAAGGTGCTCCTAACCACAATTCATTATGTATATAAAAGACACCTGTACACATAATCTCTTTCTTCCATTCAAACCTCACCACCATGGGCAAGACCAAAGAACTGTCAAAGGACATTAGGGACATGATTGTAGACCTGCACAAGGCTGGAATGGGCTGCAAGACTATCAGCAAGAAGCTTGATGAGAAGGAAACAACTGTTGGAGCAATTATTTGCATTTGGAGGGAATACAAAATAACCATCAATCGCCCCCCGGCCTGGTGCTCCATGCAAGATTTCGCCTCATGGGGTAAGGATGATCATGAGAGAAGTGAGGGAATTGCTTTGGAATGGGGGAGAAAACACATGCAAGCAAAGGGAGAACATGCAAACTCCATACACATCCTGGTTGGGATTAGAACCAAGGACCACAGTGGTGCAAGGCAGACATGCTAACCACTAAAGGCACTGTTCTGCTAGTGTGGCTGCCCCTGTCACCAATAAAAGGGGTGGTGGGGTGGTTATTACTGACACCACTGCTGAGGGTTATTATTGTTGCCGACAACACCAAGAAAGGGCTTTTTTTTGTCAGCCCCTTTCCAGAAACCCGCAGGCATGTCTGTGGCAGCGAGTTGATTCAATGCAGGATGGCATGAGATGGGGATACAGCGGCAGTATGCAGGTGAGTGGAGGGGCCCCTGAGGATGGAGCTTCCTGGAAGGGTGTTACCCCTATTATAATAATGTCTTTTCCTGGTTTTATAACAATACATATAACCATAGCCGGATATTTTTGATTTGGAAACGGTAAAAAATGGTATGTTTGGGTGCAACTCTCAACTGGACTTGTGGATACAAATGTGACCCTTGGGGACCATTTAAGTTGGACCGCACTGTACTAGACCAATAATAAAATTCCTGTAGCAAGTTGCCTTATTTTATGTTCTACTTTCTCCATCATTCATAGCATTTCTCACAAACTTACAGGATGAACATTGAGGTCAGTATAACTTTGCAGACAGAGATTTGACTTTTATTTTTGATTCTCACTTGATTTCAAATGATGTCGTGTCACTTGACAGTCTTATGAAATCGGTGAACCCAAGAAAATCATTTCAATAGGTCTTAATTAACAGCTTTACTGCTTCAATGCAGACATATAGCTTTCCACTTTAGCAGGAGACTTCTTCGATGAAGCGCAAAATTCTGCAGCCCTTGAGACCCACATAAATCTCTCTGGTGCCGCAGAGTTACAGAGCTGCAGATATATTGTTCTCTTTTTCAGTGTCTTCAAGGATGGTATATATTAAAGAACAATTATAGTACAGATATTTTCGGTCCAACTCTAATATTAATGGGGGTCCGTTTATAAAAACCTAAAGAAATTAAAAGAATCAAAAAGAAATGAAAACTAATTGATCACTTTAGACAGCAAGTCTTTTCCCCAGTTTTTTTTAAATGGCTTTCTAAAATTTGTAGAAATCTTTGAAGCTGATTGGATGAACTGCTAATAGATACAGTATATTGGAGTTGGCTTACCTGAAAAAGGATTTGTATTTCTTTCCATCCAATGATATACACTCTCTTTAAGAAAGAACAGCAAGGTTGGTGACCTGACTTTTCTCTACTGCAGTTAAACAATACAGCCTGATCATCTCCCTCCCCCGGCCTCTGATTGGACAGAAGAGGAGCTGCAGAAGCATTTTTTTATAGTTATTGAACACATAACTGCAATATGAAATTGAAAAAAAAAAAGAAATGGTCAGCACCCCATCTGGATAACAAATACAGGCAGTGAAGTCACATAGAGCTTCTTTCCCTGGGCACTTAAAAGTGCATCAGTGATGGGGTGCCAGGCTGCTGCCTTCTCTGAGCTTTTGACATTGGCAGACAGCTCGGTTTATTCTTGGTCAATGCTATAACCTGGACAGTGAATATTAGTAAAAAATAGATTAATAAAATATTTTTAAATAAGTGAAAGTGTTATTTGAATGTCACTTCTTTGAATTAGTTGTGTGGCAAACACCTACTTGACCGCCATAGTAGGTAATACATAAGGTCCACCTTGCCAGCACCCAATCCTGGTGCCCACTAGCATTGGCTTTGGTGCATTGGGAGAAGATCCTCCCAAAGCACCTCCCTCCAATGGTGAAAGGCACACAAGCTGGCATCCACACAGCAGGGGGACTGCACACTTGCCACTCGCTTTGCTATGGGAATACTAGCATGCTTGCCGTGTAGGGCTGGTTAGTACAGGGAGTGTGTGTGTGTGGGGAGGGGGGGAGAGGGTTGCACGCTTTTTAACAATGTATATAAAAGAAACATTGGTGAATCTGTATTGAAAATCACAGATCTGGCACTCTCCATAGACAACCATTGCATTTTCTGTAAAAACTCTCAACCAGGCAAATTTGAGTCAAAACTAGATTGAGGGGACAACAGGTGAATGTGCAGGGAGGGTAACATTCATTGCTTTCTTACATGGGGTGAATGTTACAGTAAAGGCATTTTCCTTTCGAAGAACAGTTGTTCATTAATTTGTCTTCATACACAGTGTGAACCAAAGAATTTTGGGCGCATGCTAGGCTTAGTGATTAGTGAGGACCTCAGTTTGAATCCCAACCAGGACGCTACCTGCATGGAGTTTGCATGTTTTTCCTGTGCTTGTGTAGGTTTTCCTCCCACACTTCAAAGACATGATAGTAGGTTAACTGGCCTGTGGAAGTATGCAGGTTTGATTGGGACTTTAGACTATAAGCTCCTTGAAAGCAGGGACTGGTATGAGTGCACAATATATAAATCACTGTGCTATATAAAAGCCTGTAATACATAAATGTTAAATATATCACCTAATATCTGAAAAAATCAAACTGTTTCTGTATAATCTGGGTCTCTTAAAATTTTAATTTGACTTTTTTTGCTTTTATTTTACCTTTCTTCCTATAAGAAGGGAAATATTTGTGTGTAGAAATATTCACTGGAGCCAAAGAGGTGCCTGGATGTGTTTATTGTTACAATATCATTTTATAGAGCCAGCTCTCTTAGGGGTCCCTATAGCTGATAGTCATGGTATAATAGGTAAGGATCATTACAGCAGAGAAGGAGATCACTTCTGAGAGTCACAGCTGGGCTGCTCAGGATTCTCATCTGAATAGTAAATATATTCCACTGAATTAGTGGCAATTTTGGAGTTATTTTATTCATATATACGGTATGTTCAGTAAAGCACACAGACTACTTGTGGGAAAGGAGACAGCTATAGGAGCAAAAATAAAAATGTTGGTATTTTATTATTGTTGCATTTAAATTTATATTCAGTTTTGACAATGAAATCTTCAGCTTGGCAAACTAATCAAATTGCTCTGCTCTGGTGTGAAAAGGCTGACCCTTCCACGCATCATACTGTTCATTGCAAATTGGCACCTCTCAAAGCCAAACTGATAAGACAATCCACACTTCCTGGTCTGCTGGTGATGCGTTGTATGATGCCAGTAGTCTCCATGATGTCACCAAATGATGTTGCAGGTGTCATATTGCACATGCGTTGTGATATGCCTTTAATTATTATTTGCTCTATCTGTATCTGGTATTGTCTCCACCCCTCCCCATAGCTCAGGTTTTTCTGTGTAGATATTTCCCTTCTTCATTATGTTCCAGTCTGCATCTCAGCCACAAGTCCTTTGCTGAGGGGATCACATTATGATCTTTTGACCTAACCTGTGTGCACTGTTTTAAAGATCTGCTCAGTTTGGATTAAACTTCACAACGATCTTCAAGGTGTCATAATGGATTGAGTCTTTTCTGCTAACGCTCTACTAAGATTGTGATTTAAAGCCATCTCACCACACTGTAAGTTACAGAGATCACACTTGCAATGCTTAGACTGGGGAGGCAGAACAGTGGTTAAAGCACAACTCCAGTCAAAATGTTTTTGTACGTTTTGGATAAACTCAGGATGAGTATATACTTCTGTCACGTTTTTACTGACTCCATTTTAGAGATTTCACTCTTTGGCACCAAGACAAGAAATGAGTGCAATGCTTCGTCATTGGGAAAAAACACAGAAAGTTATAAGGATCAAACAGAGGCTCTAACTCTTTCCCAATTTACTGTTGTATTCTTTCCTTCTACTGGGGAGATGTCCCATTGCTTCTTGTCTCAGCAGGGAGATAGGGGTAATCCCCCAGTGGGAACACATACCCTAAAAAAGAACTTGATAGAAGTTCTGTTCCTTCTCTGTGACTGTAGTTGGACTTTAATTTCTTTCTGTAAGGATTAGTTCATGTTCCTGCTTTAATAGCCCAAGTAATCTCCTCGTTCTCCTTTCCACGCCTAAATATCATAATTCAGACCCTTAGAAGAGCGTTGACTTCCAATGCTGGGTTCTACACTGGTCTGGACACAGTTTCTGTCTCTCTGGAGCTACTATACTGTACATTCTCCCTGTAGACCAAGCACTGTATACAGCTCCTAGGAGTTAGAATTGGCACCCGGCATAGACCACAATGTTGGAAGCCAGTGAAAATCTGATCTGAGGTTCTGTGGTTTCTAGTGAATAAAAAGATTGAGCCAGGGTCCTCCAGCCAGGAAATGAGGCAGGTTCTAACTTGCTGCAGCTTCTAATACACATTGTGAGAAGCTCACAGTGTTCAGTGAAATCAAAGTAAGCAATTTCCAGCCAGTCCAGGAGAGGAACCCATACAACTGTGCAAGACTGAAGAGTAGACCGGATTCAGCCTTAATATAACTGAGAAAATGCAGATTGCATAACTATATAACATGGAGCAGATTTGAAAAGGATAATTGTGGGACAAAATGACCCTGACAACTCAGCATAGTAAAATATTGCTCCGCAGACAGTTCTGAAATCCTGTAAATTACCTTTTGACATCTGTCCTGTGTGTCATCACCCAGCGGCCCCACACAGCATTTCCATGTCATTAAAAAAACATTGCACATTAATATATATGAGGAAGCACCCACTAAAGCTATATAGTATATTCCCTGTTCAATACTACATCCCTGCATCCTAAATACGTGTTATCAATACCAAGAAACCAATTATCAAATTAGGCTGAACTGGGAGCATATTGTGCATTACCAAATACATAATATATTAACATAATATATGAATAATTGATTGGAAAAAATGCTCCTTAGGATGTGGTACAGTTAATAAATATAATAAATAATTAAAGGATGTGTAACATTAAGAATAACTGAACTGTGTATACAACTACTGCTATCTATGAATGAAGCGATCAATTGTTTTTTTTTCAACATTTATTTTCTTATTTTGTGAATTTTTTTCAGTTCCAGTAAATTTTAAAGATTTTTTAAAATCTCATTAGTCAAGGTTTCAGTTCCCCCCTTCTTTAAGCCACTCAGTTCCCCATTTTTTAAGTGAATCTGTTACAAACCTGGGCAATCCAGAATGAACATTTGGTGGCAAATTGCATAAGAGAATGTCACCCTCAGTGACCCCAACAGAACAATCACCAGATCCAGAGGTACAGTGCATTACTAATCCCAGGGTCCACCCCCCCCGCCCCCCAATTGCTGCTTTAAGGACTTACCTTAGATGATGCTGAGTTTTCAGGAGTCCCTCCAGCAATGGTGCAAGTCTCTGATCCAGCGCTGACTCCTGTCTCTTCCTGTCCCACGGAGTCTGTGCGGGTGCACGCTACTGAATTGATTTAGTCTGTCTCTCCTCTTCTCCTGGCCGAAGATCTGAACTGTGCATGCGCCCGCCCCATGATCCTTTGTGGCCGCCCGAGAGTCTTCAGATCTTTAAACGGAAGAGTACGGCAGGGACACAGGTAAGTTTAAACCTATTTGGTTCTTTTTTTTTCCCAATGTTTTTGCATATATCGACTGCTGGCTAGCAGTCAATATATGCAAAAACATATGAGGCTTTAATGATCCTTTAAGCTTAGCCTCTTGGCAACCTCCTACTGCCAACTTACAATCTCTTGGCCCCTCCTATCTGTCAGTGATACAGCCCTTTACATTAAAGGTGCACATATGTTGTCTCCTTGTGTTCCCTTCTCAATGTTGTTTGGACTCCTGCTCCTGTGTCCCTCTGTATCCTGTACTGCTGTGTACTGCCATGTTCCTGTCTACCTTTGTGTCCAGAGCCCCAGTACTGCAACCAGTTTCCTGAGTCTGTGCGGGTGCGCTAGAGGGCTGCAACCTGGAAGGTTTCCAACACAATCATCCTCACTATTAGAGGTTCTGTGGAAGACCTGGCCCTTCTTAGATCCTGCGCCTCTATTGTGTCCCTGATAGCGCACAGACTCCTAGTTTCCGTGTCCTCTGCCCTGTACCCCAGGCTTCACTCCAGCTTGCTACTTCAATCTGCTCTGTAAGCCACTGAGCCTACCTACCCTTGTGCCCAGGTTTCCCAGACCGTGACACATCCCTAATTATATGCTGAACTAAAAATTTTTACAGGTTGACTTGAAAGTCAAACTGTGACTAAAAATAACACTACACATCACTCAATATGGCACATCAACATTATCATTATCAATACCTAACTTATTTTTGAATAAAAAAGTAGCTCTTTTTGCTATATATTTTGCTATTCTTCTGAGTTCCATCATGTGATTTACAGCCTAGGTCAACAGGACTTGGTCCCTTGATAGCATTGTGGGTGTTTCACATCATTAGCGAATGAAGAGGTTCTCTTCTTACCTTCTCATCCTCTTGGTCAGTAAGGCTGGAACATTTGGAGGAGGGTATTGGAGGGTAACATTTGGAGGACAAGCATGCTGTGTACACGCTAAGTTGCCTCCTCAGTCCATGTAATAGAAGGGAATTTCTTGCCATATAATGGTAGTACACCAACACACATTAACTACCATTACATATCTCCTTACCTGGATGACTGAAAACCTTCAAAGACACACATCACAGTCACCAACCATATCAATAAACCTCCCACTTCTTAACTGTCTTGAAATGGTCCCAGCCCGGAAACATATTGACCGCAATAATTTATGATGGTTAGTGGAGGCAGACAATATGCTAATGGAATTCCCAGCACAGAACAATGTAAATATTATTCCTCTAAAAAACAGACTTTGGGTGAACATTTTCCAGCGCATAGATTTTATGACAAAATCTGCCCTCACTGTAGTCATTGTGAAGATATATAAAGGAAGCCACAGAAGTTAGAATCATTATTTCATAACTTCTGGAGCCCATAAATCATACAGTTACACTGTGAATGCGTTAGAAGAATTCTGAAAATATTCCCAAGATTGTTTTTATTTCTAAGTTCTGTGAGATCAAGGAAAGCACATAGCTGAAAGGGTCACCGTGTCTAAGAAATTGCAGAACAGATATGCAAAATAGCCACAGCGAGGTGGTATAGTTCATATAGAAAAATGAAAAGAAAGTATTTTAAGTGACAAATTAATATGGTTAGCTATTCATTAATAAACCATTGCATTTTTACGAATAACATATAGGTACATAGTTGTTAAGGATGAATAAAGGTCCATCCAGTCCAACATATGTCTGTGTGTTTGTGTATTTGCATGTGTGTGTAATCTTTATACAACCTATTATACTGTAACTACCTAAATATAAGCCTCTTGCAAATTGCAATCTCTTATACAGCAGACCTCAGACTAGGAGAGGACGTTCTGCTTCATAGGGAAGGACTGGGAGCCAGCTAAGTGTGCCGATAGGAAGAAAGAGCAGAGTGAACAGATGGACAACTCCATTAGGCTGCTGCTTCTCTTTCACTATCTAGTCCTCAAGCTGAGGGTGGGGAAAGGACACCATTGTATTCATTTGTGTAGGTTGTGTAAATGCAAGGAAATAGAAAACTCCCTCTGAAAATCACATCTGGTTTAAAAAAGGCAAGTCATTGTTGCCTAGAATTTAGTTATGCTTTAAATATGCTGATAAATTGCAATGTGACCATTAACTCAGAGGTAAGATAGTGACACCTTATTTTGTTTATTTATGTCTGCCAGATACTTTATATATAATGTCCATTTGACCTAAGCCTGTAATTTTATATGCATTAGGGAAATTCAGTCAACATACGATAGTGTTTTAAGCTCCATCATTCTTGAGCATAAATTCTATCTGAATACCCCAAAGCCATCCTAAACGCTATGGTATTGCCCCAGGTGTTGCTGCTTTTCAGCATCCCACAGGTCAAGCAAGTCTGATCACACATTAGCTTGCCAGTTTCTCCTGGTGCAAGGAGGGTACCAGAAAGTCATGCATTTAGTGCTGCCCAGCAAGACAAGACGGTATTGTGGCTCTTAGCTACAGTGGCCACAGCTCCTCTCTGCTTCTTCCACTGCAAGAGATAGAATAATAGTGCCATGTGGAGAAAGGACAACCTACTGAGTGTCTAGGCATCCAACATCAAATTTTTGGTGACAACTAATATCGATAATAGCATAACTCTCAAGTTTTTGTACCATTTCTTTTCCTTTATTTTGGTTTTTCGTAATAGCAAACAAGATAATAAAGAGATAAGATAAAGGTAGTTAAATCCTATTTATAGGTATCTTTAAATAAGACCAAGAGGAGGGACAACTGTGGAGCAATGAGGGAGAGAGGGTTTTGGTTCCAAGTGAAGGGACAATCCCTTCAAATGAGGGACAGTTGGGAGGTATGGTAGGAGTAGTGCAGGTTATCTCTTTAGGACCTGTGCAGCTTTCTTTCAGACTATCTCTCTAGGACATGTCAAATACTGATTAGGATGAATGTAGTACATAAAAAAGAGTCTGCTAAGAGCAGCAGGAAGTCCATTTGCCTATATGTGTGTGCTAGATTTGCAAAGGTGGTATTAATTCCTGAATACCACAAGTGGACCTGTAGGTGAGAACTGAGGGTTGTGCAGGTTATCTACAACCCTCCTATTAAACAACTTAATTTGCACTCTGGTGCTCTGCCTTAATTCTGGTACCTTGTATACAATTGCCCTCTGTGTTTCCTATGGTTCCCTTCTCAAAGGAGACTCTTGAATCTGTAAATCTGCAATATTTTTATGAAATGATTTATCATTTTTAGGTGACCTCAAAGCCTGAATGTGGGCAGTTTCTGAGGTCAAAAGACTTCAACATTCACTTGTTACTCGGTAGAGATTAGGTTTATCGAAGTATATTAAATCACGGGAGCAGTCATTTTATACCATGAGAGCAGTAATGGTGGTTTATAAATGACATTGGGTATCTTGCTACTATTGCACTTTTCTATTTCACCATATAAGAGCACAACTTTCCAGTGAACTCATGTTTTCTTCTGTATACTGAGATCAGAGCGCATGAGAGTGGATCTTGCCTCCTCATCTCTTCTTAGCAGGTGATTTCCCAGGAAAGAGTAAAGTGTTTCTGTGCATCGGTCGGTCCAGTTATTATTGTAATTTAATGCATGACTTCCCCCAGCACTCGATTAAGACTTGGCAATGCAATTGATCAGAGAAGACATGCATTTTGGCTGTGCAGACATTAGCGGTGAATACAAATGTCGTCTTCCTTTGATCACAGTGGACACCTGAAGGCTTCCATGGAAATGTATTCATAAATATCAACTGCAGACTACAAAGTGCCTGCAAGCCACTTCCAGGGGGCTTCCTGTTTGTAAATGCTGATTTACCTGGAGAAAATATGAACATGTGTGACAGGGATCATCCTGTGACACCTTGCCATTGCAAATAAACAGCAGCCTAACTAAAAGACAAGGGGCCAAAGCCACAAGGGGCCCGCTTAAACAGTGAGAAAACAACCTTTAGCTATTCAAACTCAACTCATAAGATGATGATTTTAATAAGCATGGTGTGTAGTTTCTTCTTAATTTAGTCTAATAAACCTTCTGCAAGCTAAAGAAACATTTAACAGAATGGGACATTTGAGTGCCACACGCTACATGGTTCTCCCGAGCACAACCTCAGTATACAGTATGTAAAGATTGCTGATCCTGTAATTAGGAGCAGCTCTGCTGCACATAGCCTCAAGGCAAGTAAAATGACAGTGCACTCCTGCACACAGCCTCAAGGCAAGTAAAATGACAGTGCACTCCTGCACACAGCCTCAAGGCAAGTAAAATGACAGTGCACTCCTGCACACAGCCTCAAAGCAAGTAAAATGACAGCTTTCTCCTACACACAGCCTCAGGACAAGTAAAATGACAGCTTTCTCCTACACACAGCCTCAGGACAAGTAAAATGACAGCTCTCTCCTACACACAGCCCTAGGACAAGAAAAATGACAGCTCTCTCCTACACACAGCCTCAGGACAAGTAAAATGACAGTGCTCTCCTGCACACAGCCTCAAGGCAAGTAAAATGACAGTGCTCTTCTGCACACAGCCTCAAGGCAAGTAAAATGACAGTGTACTCCTGCACACAGGCTCAGAACAAGTAAAATGGCAGCACTCTCCTGCACACAGCCTCAGGACAAGTAAAATTACGGCACTCTCCTGCACACAGCCTCAGGACATGTAAAATGACAGTGCACTCCTGCACACAGGCTCAGAACAAGTAAAATGGCAGCACTCTCCTGCACACAGCCTCATGTTTTGTGAAAAGAAGAAATATAAAACAATTACATTTGACATAAAAAAATAGCAAATTCCACTATTTTATTTCACAGGTCCCTGCTTTCAGAAAATATTTAATTCTGGGTGGTTTTAACTAGTCTTCAGGCCTAAAATGTGCATTTTATCATGTGGGGAAAAAATGGCTTTGGTAGTGAAGTGGTTAAAGCGCTATGCTATTTATAAATATGTTTGGTCTGGTGACAGGGTTTAAAAGGTTCTCTGTAACTATGCTTTACATCAGTGCACCAGCGGCCTGCCTGTTAGCAATTCTGATCTTGTTTTGTTATAAGTAATTAAGGTCTGGAGCTCAAGCATCCAATTAATGTGCGTGCAAGATCCAATTCACTGTGCCAGCGATCCTACAATCATTTTTAAAACGTAATTAAACCCTTTCTTTCTTTCTTTCTGTCTTTCTTTCTTGATTCCTTAAAATAGATGTGAATTCTTACTGAATGACATTAAATTTGCTAAAAGCACTCCGTATTATAAAAAAATAACCCATTTTGTCGTAAAATACTTGTTTTCGCAGTTTTTTAATCCTTTCCTGTGTCTCTGTGCTGTTTATATCCTGCAACCGCTTTGCAGCCACGTCTTGTCTATATGCATACACTCCAGAAATGGCTGCCTGTCTCGGGTTGCCACCTTTTTCTCAAGCAAAACCCGAACACTATAGCATCGCGTGGACATTTCTTTTAGAGAATGAGTCGTGGCTTATTCAAATCTAAATAGCGCCACCTATTCATATGTAAATATCACAGTTGAGACTATTTTCAGTGAGGGGCCAGTAGCCCCTACCCTAATTTTTGATGCCCCTGTCTGCCTGACATCTTGTGTCCGGGTTTCTGCTGCAAAGAAAACCAGACACAGCATTCAAAACTCGGACTGTCCGGGTGAATCCTGGACAGGTGGCAACCCTATGCCTTCTAGTGTTGACCTCTCCTTCTGAAAATGTTAGCTGACTGTCATGCTGATCCTGGGCTTCAGGAATTTATGAAACACTGATCAGCAGCAGAAACACAGATTGGAAGTTCTGAGTTTGATATAATCTGTATTATTATTCGAGGTCCTGCCACTGCACAGAGAGGTAAATATGCAATATGTGTAAGTGTGATGTCCACATGATAGCATGTGCCCACTTACCACAATGAGAACTTTAAGGGTCCTTTCACAAATAACACTGGCGTGTTGTGTTAGGCGGCCCATTTATTTTGAATGCGCTGTTAGTCTACCTCAGCACATAAAAAATAGGTTTTGCGTGATCTCCTTTTGCATAAAGCAATGCAAAGAGTGGCAGAGTGGGTGGGACTTCTGCTTTGCAGCACAGGGGTCCCTGGTTTAAATCCAGGCTCCGCCAGGACACTGTCTGCATGGTGTTTGCATGTTCTCCTTGTACATGCATAGGTTTCCTCCCACACTACAAATACATGCTGTTAGGTAAATTGGCTTTAGTATGTGTGCATTTGAGATTGTATGCTCTTTGAGGGTAGGGACTGATGTGAATCAATAATATGCAAATGTATGCATAAATTGGGAAATATATACACAGTATATATATCTGTAATAAATAAAGCATCTGTGTGTTGTGGGGTGTTAAAATGGTGGTGTGTTGCAGCACACTGTAGATATGCATTGGAGTGCAATTAACTATGAATGGCAACACATTACAGTGTGTTAGTGTCCATTACCATAATGCAACTCATAAAACGCATTATAACCCACATTATGGTGTGAACAAGCCTTCAAGAAATCCTCTGTGAATTATTGTAAACATAAAAGACTAGTGCTGTTATTTTTGAAAGCGCAAAGAAAAAACCAACATAGTAATAAACTAATCTACTGAGAACCTCATCATGTAATACAGGAAAGTCCTCCTTAAATTGCATGGGAATTTATTCCTTCACTTCATCCTACGATGACAACTTCTGAACGATGAGGTATTGTGAGACCTTAAACAATTCACTTGCTCAGACAGATTTGCAGAGTCTGATAGAAGTTAATAGATTGGAAAATGTAGAAGACAGACAAGCAAAAAATGGGAAGAGGCGCTTTCTGCATGGAGGCATAAAAGCTTTGAACATCATTAGAAGAGCGGAGAGTTTTCCAGGTGGAACTGTGTTTGCATTGTACAGCGCTAATTCCATCGTTTGCCCCACAGCACAACGTTCTGTGATAGAAATGGGTTCCAGAACTTGGTACTTCTCAGAAGTTTGATTTGAACTGCAAAGATGAAGAAAACAGCCGTGTGATATATGAATATTGAGCTCAAAATGAAGTGAGGACTTTCCTACATCTTGACAGCAGACGTTAGGCAGTCTGATTCTGCATGTCTGTATCAAGCATTCATTCTGGATTTTTCCAGATGTTAACCCCTTCATGTCTAGGGATCATCGAAGCTTAGGTACCCAGATCAAATTTAGCAGCATTAGCATTTGTTGTTAAAATAATAAAAATACATAATTGCTACACGTTTTAAGAACATATAAAAAAAACATTGTTTGCTTTTTACCAAAAAAATTGTATAAATATCTATATTTTTAGTAGTGATGCAGCGACACTTTTCAGATACCAGTGCCGATACTTGGCATTTTCAGGAGAACTACCAGGGTTGCAGCAGTTGCAGCTGGGACCTGGCCCTGGCGCTCCACCACTGTCCTGAAATCATTAGTCTGTATTGTTTTGGAAAAACTGTCACATGACAATAAACAAAAATGTATCAGTACTTGTATCTGTAAGTACTTGGACAAGTACCAGTACTCGTACTTGCAAAAATTGATTTTGTTGCATCCCTTTATTTATAAAAACAAAATCATACATTAAACAGAGATGCACAAATCTCAAGAGCTCCGTGTGCTGACTCCTAACTTTTGAGTTTTTCTCTAGTCTAGTCTTGGAGCTGGAAAAGTATCTGTACTTGTACTTGTACAGAGTACGGTACTTGGTATCGGAGCATCCCTAATTTATAATCCATTTTATTTTGTTGTTATTCGCTATATTGAACTGTGACAGCTGCAGCCTGTGCCTCTCTGTGCAAAGCTCAGTAACAGTGTCACTAAACCCCAGAATTTCCAGTGTGCTCAAAGAGAAATCCAAAATTACATACAAGCACCTCTAGATGCCTGCTGTGAGGTTTAAGTGGCAATGTGCTGAGGTTAAAATGGAACGATGAGCAAAATAAAAAATGATATATACAATGCAGTATGCCACAAGCATGAACACAGCAATTTGTGTTCCCCTTTGTATCATAATTTTATTATCTGTTTATTGTACTTGTAGATACATTATTTTCCCACTTCTTTTGCCAAAGTATGACCAGATTTCTCCAATTTGCAGGGTCAGCCTTCGATTTGTGGAGGCTTTCCCCGGATCTGCTCCCATTTCATAAATGGGGTTCCCGTCCTAGCAGCTGCATTGTAATCTACTTGATAATATACATGGGAACTTGCTCAATTTGCGGCAATGGCATATTTGTGCTCTTTGGGTGCTGGGCTCAGTTTTCTATGGCTGCCTGTTGAACATCTGCAGCAGTCATTATGCCCACTCCTTTCCCCCTCCATCCACATCTCTCCCCCTGTTTATTACTGTCCATCTTTCTGTCATTCTTCACTAATCACCACAATCCATCACACGGCTGTTTATCTTGTTGCACCAGTTTGGCTTCCTTCTTTCCTTCAGTTGTCTCCACTCCTCTTTTCAAACACAGCTTACACTACACATTATTCATGCCTGCTGCTTGTACTCCCATCCACATCTCTCCCCGTTTCTTGCCCTTCCTTCTGCCAATTTTCATTACTCACTACTATCCATCGTACAGTAGTTTTCACCGATGCACAATTTTCTGCTCCCTAATCCAAATTGTAGTTTGTATAATGTATTATCTTCAGTCACTTTGTTTTCCTGCCCAATTAGCAACATTAACACTGTTGCAATCACACATTGTTTAGTTCTACTCAGTCATGATGGTTTAGGTATCACTTCTGATTACATTTTACATTTGATTCAGTTAATTATTTATATTTCACTCACTTTCCTATAATAACTTCTGCCTATTTGCTTTTTTGTCTGGCATGCTAGGCACTTCCCTCTGTTCTAACCAGCACATGCTCACTTTCCTCTTATCTTCTTTCTCCCCATTCCACCTTTCTCTTCCCCTTTGATCTGCCGATTTAACAATCCTCACCCTCCCAAGCCCCATTTACGGATTCCCCATTTCTGATATATAACTGCTGATAGCCAGTGAGATATGTCACTCCACTTACTCCTCATTCATTTCTGCTGTCATTTGTAACTTCACCTATTCACTTGGTACCTCCTTCCTCATCATCTTTTAACTGTCAAGCTAGTTCAGTCCTGTCACTCAACCTTAACCCCTCCCAAGCCCTTGTTCTTGGTCCTTATCCACATCCCTAGTAGAGACTTTTATCATACTTACTTTAAAAGCATAACACTTAGCATTAGTAGCTCTACTTACTCCTCATCTTTGCACTTTGTGTGTTACTTCCTTCTGACCTCTGCACTCTGTGCATTACTTACTCCTGACCTCTGCACTCTGTGTGTTACTTCCTTCTGACCTCTGCACTCTGTGCGTTACTTACTCCTGTCCTCTGCGCTCTGTGTGTTACTTACTCCTAACCCCTGCACTCTATGCATTACTCACTCCTGATCCCGGCACTCTGTGTGTTACGTATTCCTGACCCCTGCACTCTGTGCATTACTTACTCTTGACCTCTGCTCTCTCCGTGTTACACACTCCTGACCCCTGCACTTTGCGTGTTACACACTCCTGACTCCTGTTTTTTATGGGTGTGGTTAAAAATGGACATGATCAGTGGAAAGTCCCCAGACTTCATTTTGAAAATAGGGTCACCTTACTTTAAAAGGCCAAGCTGTCCAGCAAAAGTGGCAGTTACACTGCCGGGGAAGCTAACAGCTGTCAGCTTTACTTCATGCAGTTAAAACGTTTTTTCTAAAGAAACAAAACTATGGAGTTAGACTTTCATTTGTTTATATACAGTATTATTTAAGGCCTGTTTAAAACTACTTGCCCATCTACTTGCCCTGTCCACAGGATGACAACACTGCTGCTTTGTTTTCACTGCAGAGCAAACAGCGTTGTCACCCTGTAAAAGGATGTGGAACATACAGCATCTACTGGCAGCATTGACAGGTAATAAAAAACTGTGTACAGGGGGGACCCAGAAAATTAAAATAAACGCTGTGTCAGTGCTACTGCAGACTGAACCATATATGTAATTTTAATTTTTTTCCCCATATTTCCACAGGTATACTTTTAGAGGTGGAAATGTATACTTCGCCTTTTCATTGTTTTGTTTTTCCCATTCTGTTTTATCTTAGTACAGTCACAGCTGTGATGGAGCCCTTGCCAGCAGTGCCTAAAATTGCTGATAGAAAGCAAGCCAAATCTGGCTGTCAGGCTTGGCATTTTACATGGCACAGGCCCCCGGTGCACAACGCATGGTATAATGAGGCTGTGGCCAATTGTTACCTACGTAGGTTTATTCTATTGTTGTTACTAAATTGTTTATGGCTATGGTGTTACTCTTTAGCTTTGCCTTTCCATTCCCTTTGATTTTATTCTCCTTTACTGCAGCCTCTATTTCTGTCTGGAATATATCATGTCCCGCTGTGTATCATTTTTATCTTAAAGTGGACCTTCACTTACCTCACCCACCTTCTCTTATTCCATTCGTACACCCCTCCTCTATAAAAAACAGACATTTATTATTTTAATGATGTTTTTAGGGAACCCCCTCCACACTTCCTGCATTCTCGTCTAGGTGAGTATGACATATGCATTACCTGTATCCTCCTGGGATGCCCATGATACACATCCCAGGGGGCCTAGGAGAGAATGACATATGCTTTACCATTAGCCTCTAGGGATACCCATGATACACATCCCAGGGGGCCTAGGTGAGAATGACATATGTTTTCCCCTTAGCCTCTAGGGATACCCATGTTACACATCCCAGGGGGCCTAGGTAAGAATGACATATGTTTTCCCCTTAGCCTCTGGGGATACCCATGTTACACATCCCAGGGGGCCTAGGTAAGAATGACATATGTTTTCCCCTTAGCCTCTGGGGATACCCATGTTACACATCCCAGGGGGCCTAGGTAAGAATGACATATGTTTTCCCCTTAGCCTCTGGGGATACCCATGTTACACATCCCAGGGGGCCTAGGTGAGAATGACGTATGCCTTCCCCGTAGCCTCCGGGGATACCCATGTTACACATTCCAGGGGGCCTAGGTAAGAATGACATATGTTTTCCCCTTTGCCCCCTGGGATATCCATGTTACACATTCCAGGGGGCCTAGGTGAAAATTACATATGCTTTCCCTGTAGCCCCCTGGGATATCCATGTTACACATCCCCGGGGGCCTAGGTGAGAATTACATATGCTTTCCCCGTAGCCCCCTGCGATATCCATGTTACACATCCCCGGGGGCCTAGGTGAGAATGACATATGC
Source organism: Nanorana parkeri (assembly GCF_000935625.1). Classification (NCBI taxonomy): domain Eukaryota; kingdom Metazoa; phylum Chordata; class Amphibia; order Anura; family Dicroglossidae; genus Nanorana; species Nanorana parkeri. Next base: position 4,204,194 of record NW_017306269.1, read on the forward strand.
TTTCCCCGTAGCCCCCTGCGATATCCATGTTACACATCTTAGGAGGCCTTGGCGAAAATTATGTATGCGCTCCCTGTAGCCTTCTAGGGTACCCATGTAACACATCCCAGGAGGCTTTCGGGTACTCTATGGCTCAAATAAAATAACACAGCCAGTGGTCCAGCTGTGTCCTGTAGGGATTTACCGTTGCACATCTGGTCCCATGCCGCCATCTTCTTCTCTGATGTCATCAGGGTGCCGTACCACAGAATCCCACCCCAAAGAAATAAAAAATGTTCTGCTCATGTGATTGGCATGCTCCTATTCCCCACAGTGCTTCTCCTATTACAATCCCAACACTGATCATGGGATTATTTAGGGAAGACGCTCATACTCTGCAGTCAGGAGATAAGTGGAATGCATCTCTCACTATCTTCAGAGCAGGGACTAGTAAACATCTGCTAATGTGCAAAAATAATTTTAATTAATATAACTGATATTTTTAGATAATTTTTTTCTCATAAATGTGGAGTTACACTTAAGTAGGGATAAATACAAGTCTGGCTGTGCTCATGGGTGAAGGATTGATGTGAGATTTTCAATGTTTGTTTGAATAATAAAATTCATAAACATAAAAACCAACACAGACAGCAATGCTGGCATCCCAGACTTGGCTCATCCAGACTGTTTGCAGTGCTCAGACCCAAAACTAATAGTTAATCAATGACAAGTGCTGCTGCTGTGCCAAGTCAGATAGTGTTTCTACTGCTTTGAATAAAAATAAATCAAGGCGAGTGCAGAAAGGGCTGCGGCAATGTACAGTCAATCTTCACATGATGACTAATGTTAGCCTGAAGAAAATCCATTTCCAGGTCTCAGGAAAGGGAAGCCTCCAAGTGTTGTCTCTGGGATGATGCTGCATTCTATGCCAGATGATGAATTTACAAAGTTTCAGATGATGGTAGAAGGTCTCCTATCTTCCGTATTTGCTTCAATACAATCAGTTCTATTTCACAGCAAGCCTTGTAATGAGGGGGTCTGTTTATAAACAATTGACAGAACCATTCGTCCAGTGTGAACACTCATTTTGTATGAATAGGAGGCAAAAACGAGCATTCTTTTTCTTTTTAAGTCTAATGTAATAGTCACAAAATACCACAATATGGCCACTAGATGCAGCTGAGGTGCATAAAAAATGCACTTTGACAGTTCATTGGCAGCTGCATTTAACCTTCAATTGACCTGCTTTCACCTCCATTTAAACTGCATTTAAGCTGCACAGACCATCTTGCCTTTATTTGTATTGTAACTTCCTTATATTGTAAAGCACTGCACAAACTGTTGGCACTTTATTAATTAATTTATAATAATATGGGGAGAAAAGCCATTTTGATGCTAATAAAAGCCTGTTGACACTGGCCCTTACATTCACATTGCACAGATCACAAAGCAAGGGCAAGAAGGGTTTCATATGCTTTCAGATTTCTTAGGGCTTGTGCTTATGGGCACCTGCACCTGTACAAGGCCATAGGTGCTGCATACAGCCTCTCATATATAGCCTCCCATACAATTCTGGATGCAGTGTGTCTGCATCCAGAGTCATATGTCTGTGTGCCTGCATCCAGAGTCATATGTCTGTGTGACTGCATCCAGAGTCATATGTCTGTGTGTCTGCATCCAGAGTCATATGTCTGTGTGTCTGCATCCAGAGTCATATGTCTGTGTGCCTGCATCCAGAGTCATATGTCTGTGTGCCTGCATCCAGAGTCATATGTATGTGTGAATGTATGGAAGAACTGATGAATATCACTCACGTACAGCCATTGACCTATAAGGGAAGCTGTACACAGTGCCTGTGGTTGCTTGGTGGGGGGAAATATTTCTGAATTTAGTTGTATGGGTTCAGGACTTCAGGTGCCCATATGCATGAGCCCTTAAACTGTTTGAGTCTTCTGACTCCTCTCAACATCCCCTGCACCACTTCCCCCTGTAGCTTGTAGCCACAAATGTGTAGACGTGAACCATTTATAAATGTAGAGGCTTGGGACTCCCCTCCCCCACTTACCCTGCTGCTGTAGACCACTGTCCGCAACTACCATGATGGTAAATGCAGTCCTTATCACTTGTGTGCACGTCCACAGGGATGCTGGGAATGGGTTCTTCCACATAGGGAACAAAATGATTGATGCAGCAAAATCTATCAGCTGTTAAGAGGGGGGAGAAGCAACAGTACAGATCAGGGTGAAAGGTGATTGATTAATGATGGAGGATGGGCTCAAGATAGCTGCTGCAGCTTTTGCAGGGAATTGAGAGTGATCTGTTTCAACACCCGAGAGCTCCTGCTATATGTGTGGGGAACAAAATTACAAAAATTCACAATTTACTGGAACTGTAATATCTTCCAAAGGGGACACTTGTTCCAATGATAACTGTGGAAGAGAGAATTTCCCTTACTTTGAAGAGATTTTTTTCTCACTTCAGGTGTTTAAAGATTGTAAGTAAAGGAAAATCTCCCTAAAGGGGTAAAAAAAAAGATGGATTTTAACACTTCAATACTCTAGCCACAATTACAACTTGGCTTTAGATAAACTTTAAGGGGTGTATGTAAGAAAATAATTGTCCTGTGAACCTGCATGTACATTTGTTCTCTGCAAATGGGGTCAAAATATATAGTATATTTTCTTTTCAGGTAAAATGTAATATCAGGAAAATACCACTATGGCCACTAGGTGGAGCTGAGGAGCATAGGAAATGAGTAGTTTAAAGGAGAACTATGGGGTCAGGGCTTTTCCCCATAGTTCTCCTTAGGGTAACAGAAGGACACAAACTAGCGTCCTCCCGTAACCCTAAGCTCAGTATACCGCGAGCTACAGCTGTCGATGTCGAGATCCGCCCAGCTGCGTGAGTGACAGCTGGCTCTGCCTATCTAGAGGCAGAGTCGGCTGTCCCCGCCCCCGTCCGTTCCCGCCAGTCAGCGATGGCGGATCGGAGCGGGGAGGGGCGAATCCAGCCCCTCCCCTGTCACGGCTCTCTGCGAGATCGAGAGGTGAGCGAACGCCGGTAAGTGTTCGCTCACCTCCCGATCTACTGAGCCGACCTGTGACAGTCTCATTGTCACAGGTCGGCTAGAACTATGAGGTGAGTGAAAAGCACTCACCTCATAGTTCTCCTTTAATCCCTGAACTCCCGAGCTTCATCTAGTGCAATTTCATAGGACGACTGGCTCTGTACATTTTTAATAAATAAACCCCTCAGTCTCCCTTTTCCCGAGCTGTTCTTCATTTGCTATTTTTTCTCTTTGCTATTGTTTCATAGCTTTCTCAATTCAGAATGACTTGTACAAAAATTATCTGGCAATAAATATGGTGAATGTCGCTGCAATCCACATAATTCTGAATTGAGAAAGCTGGTTGGATGTCCAGTGAAATGACTTCAAGAAAAATACAGCAAGTCCAGTTGTCTTGACTTATTTTTTACAGATATACAATGACCTGGTTGAATGAGAACCTTCACATGCATATATTAAAACATTTTTTCCTGCCAAAAGGATTTATATTTCTCTGCATCTAGTCTTGAGATACAAACAACTCTGCCATGCAGCACAGCCTTGCCTAGAAGGGTGGTAGACCTGATTTTTATCTGCTGCAGTTAAGCTTTCACTTTCAGGTTTACTCCCAACGCCTGTGACTGGACTGTTAAAGGAGAATTATGAGGCGAGTGATTTTCACTCATCCCCATAGTTCGAGCCGATGTGTAATAATGAAACTGTCAAACGTCGGCTCAATAGATCGCGAAGTGAGCGAACACATACCGTCATTCGCTCACTTCTCAATCATCTCCCTGCAGAGAGCGGTGACTGTCACTCACGTCTCCCTGCAAGGATTCCCCCTTCCCGCTCCCATCCTCCAGCGCTGGGCGGAGGGAGCGGGTACAGCTGGCTCTGCCTCTAGATAGGCAGAGCACGCTGTCAATCATGCAGCTGGGTGGATCTCGACAATAATGTCGGGATCCGTCCCGGCTGCGGCGGTCTCAGCATAACGCAAGCTGTAGCTCGCGATATACTAAGCTTTGGGTCATGGGAGGACGCTAGTTTATGTCCTCCTGTGATCCTTAGGAGAACTATGGGGAAAAACACTTACCCCATAGTTCTCCTTTAAGGAAAAGCAGCATACTGATGAGATCATCCCCTTGTCACTCCACTCTCACCTATCAGCTTCCTCCTTGTATTGCCACACACCTAATGCTTCTCCCTCCCCCTCTCTGAACTCTGCTGTACAGGGGCAGCTGATATGAAATCAAATTCAGGTCCTTACACTACTTGTATTAAAAAATATAATTAAGGGTATAGCAATGATTACAGAGCTGTATGAAAGGCTTGATCACAGCACAACAAGCATTCAACGTTTTTTTTAACACATTGTGGTGCATTTTCCTGCACATTTAACTGTATTTTAACATTTCTTTTCTCTGTACAGGCCCCGCCAAGGGCAATATTATAGCATCTTTATATTTTTTTTTATTGTGATGGGCGTATTGCGTTGACACATGTTGACCTGCATTTGTGCACTGGGGTACTGTCCGGCTTCCCGCCCAACTCAATGACAGTTTTCAGGGAGCTGAGCAGGATGCTCTGGCTGGTGTACCACTGAGCTTGTGGCTACCAGTGACTATTACTAAAGTACCCCCACCCTTCCATGATTCACTATCAACAGCACCCCACCACCACCAACCCGCTCTACGGCCTCAGACAGCATATAGGGTAATGATGGCCCATTAACAAACTAGAGAAGACCTCAAAAGCTAGGTGCCATCTATAAATATTCAGTGACCTGGCTCCTGGGATTTTAACAGCTTTGTTTTAAGGTAAACATTACCATAATGCAATGTCCTAAAAATCTATGCTAGGCGCAAGCGCACTATGCCTCCCCTATAATCAATCTCAGAAACCCCCTGTAATACACAGGTATCTTGCTACAAGGTATGAGGTGTGACCGATAACTGCCATTTTCCTCCCAACAACATAAAAAGCCGGCTTCTTCTGCAGAAGTGACAGCACTACTTTAAAGAAGAGTGATATTTCTATCTCACAGAGGGCCATTTGCATGGAGTAAGAACTCAAGGACAACAGGGCTGTGCGTCGGCGGCGGGTAAAAAATATGCCTGATGCACGCTGAAATTGTTTTCTATGCTGTCAATAAAAAGCGTGTCCCATTAGCAATGATTTCCAAACTTCAACCATAAGTGTTCATTAATGTGATGGTCAGCAGAGTGAGAAAATGGAACATCTTAAACGGCTCACCGGCATAATGCGACGATTTAACTGTTGGCCGCTTATCAAAGATGTGTCAGGATTGCCTTTGTATTAGCGTCAACAAAATGGGAACCCCCACTGTCAGGGCCATTACATGTTGCTCAGGGTAATTGTCTCTGGAAATATTCCTTGCCTTCTGCAACGATTTGGCAAAGTGTTAAGAACGGTCGCAATTTCGTATTCTCCGCAGGTATGTGTGCGCCTCACTCTGTACTTATCTCTGCCTTGTTTGATAGATGACAGCAGGTATGTTCTGCGAAAATGTTACATTTCTGGATGGTGTGTACAGAGGGCCGGTATATGCTGCCGCGTCAGATTAAAGTTATAGCTGATATAAAAGGGCTCGTTCACACCATGTCCATTGAGCTGCATTGATTTGCATTGATGAACACAGGCTCTACGCAAAGACACATAGGAAGCAATTGTCTTCTATGTGTCCTGTTCATACCATATAGGTGCAGTGGGTACTGTGCTTAAAAATGCTTAAAAAAAGAGCTCTTAGCAACCTGGGATGATGTGGCCGCCCCTGTACTGTCTTCCCAATGAGATGCCGCCTGAGGCACCCATTCCCGGCTGCCTCATTATAGGGATGGCCCTGGATGTCAATGGAGCTGGCTCATAAACAAAATGCTGCTGTCTCCTGGCTTGGATAGACCAGCTTCTGAATTCCACATTAATCCCTTCACAACCAATGACGGAATTGTTGAAGTCACAATCTTTCAGTGAGTTAAAGATTGGTGAGGGAATAATTCTGTCAAGTTGGAAAATGAGCGCTGGTCCATGGCGTTCATGCTGTTGCTGGAAACCCCCTGTGTCCGTGGCAGACCCTCAACAGCAAATTAGGGGGTCCCGGCACTGTGATAGCTAATCACAGTGATCACCGTGCTCACTGTGTTGCGGAGCTGCAATGCAGATCAGTGTATTACAAAAGTGATACAAAGTATCTCTGTGGAGAATACAGTGTCTCCTCAGAATACTTAGTATCAAGAGCTCCGGTAAATAAAAAAAATAACCCTTTAGTGCCCCCTAGTTTTAAAGAAAAGTTTTAAACAGTTTATTAAAAAAAATTAAAAAAGTAAAATGGATTTCTTTTTAAAAAGTTTAAAAAAAAATTTAATAAAAAATATAGTGCCAAGGAGGCTAATAAAGTTAGGAGACAAACATACCACATTCTAAAATTGTTGTACACTAAAAGTGTATTCCACTCCTAGTATTTTGTGACCTATAACTGAAATTCCAGACATATGAAATACTGTATCATCAGGACAAGTAAAATAATTGATTATAAATTACTTTCCGTTAGCTACACTAATTATGTACACATTATTATTGGCGAAACTGTGAAAATGTGCTTTTTTTCGTATTGTTTGTATTTTTTATTTAAAAAAATACGAATTTATATATGCATATGTCTCATCATAGTAAAGCCCATTTTGACCTTTAAAAAAATGGTATACAATATGTCGAGGTTCAATGAATTTGGCAGATGGAAATTACGGGTTAAACAAACACATAGCAAAAATGGCAAAATTGTTCCGGTCCCCAGGAACGAAAACATTTTCTGAAGCTGTGTCACTAAGGGGTTAAAAAAGAACCCAGACCAACCCATTTTGGAACTATTCCACCAAAGTCTCCCAAAACAGTTACTTTCAAGGTCAAGGTTGGCAGTGGGCTTATTTAATAAAAGTGAACCCATCAGCTTATTTTTGTGCTCTCTGTGTTCTGTTTTTCCCTTCACTTTCTGTCTCGTAGTTTCAGGACAGTTTCAGGATAGTTTCAGGTGGAGATTTCATGTCACTTCAACAGGAAGTGACATGAAATCTCCACAAAGTCAAGGGCATTCCCCTCTTAGGCTGAATTCACACTGGTCCATGTGTATTGCACAGATGTATGTGTGAATGGTCCCATATAGTTTCCAATGGGTTTTGCTGCATGAAAACAGTATGAATAAGCGGCAGGAACGGGAACAGGTGTCCCCACTGGATGATTTACCCTGATTTCTTGCTCCTGGGACAACTAGAGATGGGTTTTTATTTTCAAATATGATCACTGCCATTCACATACTTAACCCCTTTACAACAAGGTTACGCATATATGTGGCAGTACAGCAAGTAGGCCTTAATACCCAGCAGCCGTATATATGTGCGTTGCTATGTTGATCTGGGGTGCACTGAATAAGGCCCCCTCCCTCGAAATTGTGACCAAGCTATCACCGACAGCTCACGGTCAACTACTGAAGATCAGGAGCCAGTAGGACGACTCCCAATTGTGTCATCACTGTGCAGCCAGCCACAGTGAATGAATGAGCCATGGATTTATGAGGATTTATTACATTTTATACAACATATAAAGATAATAAAGTATCTCTTTAAACGCTTGAACTGATCTGTATGGAAAAGCATATAACAAGTGAGTAGTCTTTCAGTATCTAGTTAAAGATCTGTGCATGTGTGGCTGGGATTAGAAAATCACAGCAGTAGGGGGGAAAAAACGGCGAAATTTCACTTCTTTAATGTATCAATCGCTCTTAGAGGCAGACATTTTTCATCTTTCCTTCTGTTTAATCTTATCAGCTGTTTTAGCGATTTCCTCCTAACCGGGTCGAATGAACACTTCAGATTAAACGTTTAATCCGTAGCAGAGCATACTCGACATTTGATATGCTCAATAAGTCATCAGAGGACGGTATCACAGACAGGAGCTGATATCTGGAGATAAGACAAGCCATTCAGTAACACAGCCAGACATCAAAGAGCTCCTCTGCTCTGACCTCTAGTCCTAACAAAGGACACTGTATTAGACTTTCTGTAAAAGTACCTGATGATCCACAATGAAAGGATGCCCTAAGATGTTCACAAATACATAGAAGGGAGTGATTAATGTTATCTAGCAAGCTCCTACCTTGGCACATATTTGCTAAAATGTTCAGATGAGAAATTAAATGTTCAGATAAAAATATTACATTGTCTGCAGCAGTGGCTTGCAACCACGTAGATTTCGGGGGTCAGAAATGTGACCTTTGCTTTCTTTAAGGAGGTAACACAATAACATGTTATTATCATTGTGCCACCTTATTAAACTCTATGTAAACTTTAACAATTAACTTCTTTTATTTTCTCCCTTCTGCTCTGTTAAATATACAAGGGGGTGATTTATGAAACTGTAGAAACAGGGACACCGGCACTCCAGTTGCAATTCAAATACGTCTGTTTATTGACGTGGGTGCAGCATATCACACTAATTGCATTAGTGTGATATGCTGCACCCACGTCAATAAACAGACGTATTTGAATTGCAACTGGAGTGCCGGTGTCCCTGTTTCTACATATGCATGTAACGGTTGCCATCCGTTGACCACCGCAGCACCCATCCTGTTTTCTGTGGAACAAGCGGTCAGGAGTGCGATGGGTTCATAGACTCTTGATTTATGAAACTTTCCCCTAGCCTTACGCTGGGTGAATGCCGTTCGCACAGCCATCCCACCACTTGATGAAGTAAAGGAGCATTTCCTTTGCTCCTCAGTTGCACATAGTGGCGAGAACGTTTTATGGCTGGGCAGTTGATTTATAAATCATCCCCCCAGTATTTTGGTAAATCTTTTTGATAAGGGCAAAAAATACTGTCATGAAACCAGTGAGCTGATAACTTCCTGTGAAAATCTGAAGCAGTGTTATCAGCTTACCCATTTCACCTCTACAGCCACCTATGTTATGATGATGTGTTCTGGAGCCCTAAAACACTTCTGTACACTACAGATTCCCTCCTTCCTAATGAATGGCTAAGTTCACACAGACGGCAGACTTTAAAGGTGCCTTTAGCTGCTGCCTTCTGGATGCTTGTTTTTTTGGGGGGATCCATAGAAAGATTTTGCTTTGCAGTACACCACCACAACCGTGTGCCAAGCAGTTAGCGCACATTTGTGGCACAGTACCACTAATTGCAATGGTCATGTTTGGCAAATGCCCAAAGTGGCTTGGGTGGGTGCTATTTTAGGTTTCAGGGGTGGTGGTAAAAACATGGATGAGCTGCCTGTTTTTACTGCCCCTTTGCCACTCGTGCCACTCGAAGCCTAAATGCTGATGAAGAGAGGATGAAATGTTTGTAGTAAAAATCAAGAGAGCAGCCTACAGTGACAATGCTGCTCCTTTATAGATACAAAATAGTGAGTGAGCATTGTAACTCTAGGACTGGGAGTGTGAAAGAAGGAAATTCAATTAAAAAAGAAAACAAATGCAGCCCCCATATCTAAGGACTGGTAGGCTGAATATATTACATTTTATTGCTCTTGGGTTAATATCCTTTAGTGGAGAATTCTGTATATGATTAAAGAAAAATAATGAAAATAATATTGTATCCTCCGTTATTGATTACGGTACACTGTAGGTGTAGGCAAAATGTGCTAAAGGTAACATTTTCTATTGCCCTTCGAAAAACAAATTATTTTCCAGGTGTCATAGTTACAGTGCAGCCATATCTGGAGCCAAAACTTTTATGGAAAGAATGGGGAACGTTTAGGACATTTGTCAGGTTTGTGACTCCACTGGGGAGATTTCCCCTCACTTCCTATTCCAGTGATACCAGGATATGCAATGAGGAAAATTGGTGACATTGTTATAGAGCAGGAGTAGGCATCCTTGGCACTCCAGCTTTTGTGGAACTACAAGTCCCATGGGGATTTGCAACACTCTGACTGCCACAGACATGACTCCCACAGGCATGTAAGGATTTGTAGTTTCACCACAGCTGGAGTGCCAAGGTTGCCTCTATACCCCCTGGTATAGAGTGAAACAAACCTTAATAATAACTTGTAATAATAAAAGTGTTTTTTGTCTCTGTCCCTAATCTTCCTGTCCCTGTGTACTGAGGCAGAAAGTGAAATGCTGTGGCTGTGCTCCCCCTATTTCCAGATTACTTAAAATATTAGCATTGCCCAACCCTGACACCCCCCCACCTGGCACTGTAGCTTCCCTTTTCTTTGTCCCTATAAGATAAGAAACTCGTCTCTTCTGCTCATCTAGATAAAAGCTCATTAATTGTTAAAGCAGGGTAATAAGGATTGTGCCAGTCACCTATTATCAGTGAAAGCAACATACACTCATCCCGGAGCACAGGTACTTGTTACATGAGGTTATTCTTCTTCTTCTTCTTGATCTCCTGGGAATAAAGTCCATTATCACTGTGATTGTGTTTTTTTCAGGCCAGGTGATAAAATGGCAAAGGAGCCTCAGTTATGAGATTATTAGCCAGCCCACAGTAAAAGGAGCAGACATTAAAATGAGCCTGTGCTGAATCAGTGAACTTCCCTGTCCTGGGTAATGAGTGAAGATGTTGACACTACAAATGGCATAATTCAATTCTGTTCTTAAGTGTATAGTCAGCATGGCATTCTAGAAGGAAGGATGTATCAACAAGCTTAGCACATAATGCATTAGTGTATGTCATCAACAGGGGCGTAACTAGAAATCACAGGGCCCCATAGCAAAATTTTGTATGGAGCCCTGTGATTTCTAGTTACACCCCTTGAAGAGCCCACATGGCTCACCTGAGGGTGACCCTGCAGAGCCCACCATAGAATCTCTATGGTGGGCTCTGCAGGGTCACCCTCAGGTGGGCTGGTCACACTCCTTACCTGTCCGCCTCTTCTTCCTCCGTCGCCGGGCCCGCTCCGTCCTCCGTCGCTGGGCCCGCTCCGTCCTCCGTCGCTGGGCCCGCTCCCTTCTCCGTTACCGGGCCCGCCTCCTCTGATGCTGACCCCCCGGGCCCCCCCTCCTCCTCCCCGCCACGTCCAGCGTCCTCCACCGCCGCTGCTGCCTCTCATTGACTCAGCAGTGGCAATGGAGAAGAACGCAGCGCTGCACAGATCACAGTGATCTGAACAGCGGTGCGTTCGAACCCATAGCGACCCAGCCAGCTCCCGCACGGCATCAGGGGGGTGTCCTGGCCGGGCCCCCCTGGGCCCAGGCCCCATAGCGGCTGCCTGGGTCGCTATAGCTATTGTTACGCCACTGGTCATCAAACAGTAACTGCTAGTTCACACCATTCCGTCCCGATTGTGGCTGGAATGGACTGATTGCATTCCGACCGGCTCACTTTGTTTTGGGGCAGGGGGGGGCGTGGTGGTGCATTGAACAAGAAAAAGTCTGACTCCACCGGACCGCAACGCAGGCACTGATGTGCCACTCATTCCCGTGCAGCCGATCGCATTGCGGCCAGAGGGCATAGCTGCGGTGCCATTGAGTTCAATGCAACGCCACGTCCCCTCCCGCCCCAAAACAAAGTGACCCGGACGGAATACGATTCAGTGTGTTCCGGCCACAATCGGGCCGGAATGCACAGAGGATGGTGTGAACTAGCCCTAAAGCTATAGCTTTGCCAAAAACAGACAGATGTCTACAATAATAACCTTATTGCAGAATCCTGTTTGTGTTCCGGATATAATACAGACACCCGGATATAATATAGACACCCGGATATAATACAAACACCTGTCTGGATATAATACAGACACCCGTTGACTGGTTTAAGGCTATACACTGAGCATATATTATCTAGATACAAGAGGCTTGTGTATTCTTACTGGAATCTTGGTGAGATTTGTGTATTTATTCCAGATCTGTGCAGTAATCCAGTGTGACACTATGGCTGTGCAGGAGCTTCCTGTAATACTGTCAGTGCTGCTCTCTCTCTCCTTGTGCATGGTGACTGGTCTTGTATCCGCCCCCTCCTGTAGTTTTCTGTAGTGGGTGGAGCTTACAGGGTCCTTCCCACAGCACTGCTCTTTGCACAAGCTATTCAAAGCACTGTGATAATGTCAATGCTACATATACTGCATAAGGTAACATCTTGGTTCGCAAAGGCATTTGGCACACACACAGTGGCTTTATATCCTTTATGAATATAGAGGAATGAATGTAAAAATCTTTTTTTTCTGCCTGGAGTTTATCTTTAAAGAAGAACTCCAGCATGTACAAAATTAACCCTTGCAGTAGGGCTACCCCTGCACTGGAAGGGTTACGTGCTCCTTTTGGTCTAGGGTTTAAAATAAAGAAGATATAGTCACCCGAACCTCTGTGCCGAGACAGTGACCTCTCACCTGCCTTCCCCTCTGCTCCGTCTGTGGAAAATCCATTGGCGTCCTCATGTCCAGTGCTAGTGAATAAACTTGATGATGTCATGGGTCCTCAGAACGCTGGAGCCCTGGGAAGAAGAGGCTTCTCTAGCAGCCAGATGGGACTGATGATCAGGTGAGTATATATTTTTTTATTTTAGGCACTAGACCAAATTGAGCACTAAGCCCCCTGCAGTAGGGGAGGCGGGTAGCCCCGCTGCAAGGTTTTAACTTTTAATATGCCCGGAGTTCTTCTTTAAAGGCTAGGTTTACCTTTCTGACCATTTCATGTTACACCCATATTTAGGGTAAAGGTATGTCTGAGCCCAATCATTACATTGTTATATAAACGTTAACTTAGTAATGTCATTTGAAAAGTTGTTTTCCAACTTATATATCTGCAGCTTTTGTTAAAATAAAACCTGAGGATCCTGCCATGAAGGTTCTTGTTCAGGCATTTCCTCACATTGGGTAACAGTACTCTGTTTTCCAGCTGTGCTCCTGGGTTGTCAGCCTGTCACATGTGCCCCTGGGTCAGACCATCTATGGGGAAGAATATTCTTGCATTTACTGTCTCTTTTTTTGTGCATGGCATTGCATTTATAGAAATGTAAGTAAAGAAAAAACCTCCCATTCTCCATGCTTGTTCCAGTTCAGTGACTGGCGAGCCAGTGATGCATGACAGCCCGAAATCCAGGACCCTGGACTCTACAAACAAGTCAACAATGGCACCTTATATATTTCTCTTCACAAGTTCATTCAACTGGTAATGGTTGAGGATTTACTAGAAAAGTAGGTGAGGCTTAACATCACCTTTCCAAAACACCATAAAACCTTTAGAACCTACAAAAAATGTAAAGGACCTTAAAGAACTTTCCGGATCGGGTTCGGACAGTCAAGCTATTGACTGCTGTGCCTTGATTCTCCAGGCTACTGAGAGCTGCCTCCAGCTCAGTGACTAAAGTGTGTCATAGTTCTGGGTAGTCAACAGAGCTGTTTAAGGTGATGGACCAGCAGTAGCACTAGAAATGCGCATTCTGGAACGCTCCTCTGGTTTACTCTGTGGTGCGTTTCTGGCGTGGAGCATCTGGTTTCCTTAGCTGGTATTGTGTGCTCACCGTTCTTGGAAGGTGGACGAAGAGCCAGTTTTGTACCTGTCATACAGCCTGTTCATCACCTCCAGAACTCTCTGTATATCAGGCCAATGATGGGAGCTCCTACAGAGGTAAGTAGAGCTCGTGTCCACCTGGCAATGAGAGGTGAACCATGTGCACCGCCACACTGTGACCTGAGGTTTTTAGCAGATCAAAATAACATTTCAAATCCTATATACAGTAGATACCATTGGGAAGTACTTCCATCACTGGTTAGTACTGATTGTGGGTCCTTCTGAAAGCGGTCTGAGAAGGTCATAAGAGTCCCCTGGGCTGCTCTTGTGGAAGATTGATACACTGAATTATATATCTTTTTGGAACTGCCTGTCCTTTCAACTACTGGAATTAGTTGCTCCACAAAGGAGGCAGCAGAACCAGAGTATGTCATTCGTATGGTCACGACTTCCTGTTTGTTACTCTCATATTGTCACATATGCCCATTTGTTGCCTTCATAGTTTCACAATTAGCCACTTGTTGCCTGCGTATTGTCATTTTACCTTTTTGTTGCTCACATTTGTGTGTATTCGATGTATTTTCAGAATTGCCCTTTTTTGCTCCCTTATTGTCAAGTCAGTGCTGTTTGTTTAAAGGACCATATTACTTTATAATTTAATTCCTTGCAGGTCAGTGACTATTAAATCACAAATCACAGCAATGGTCCCCATATTTGGCTACGGCCACTGGTTCTACTTTGCCGCTAGTAGCTCCTGCCATTGTCTCACCCCCTCACAATACCTGAATCTCAAGCCCCCCCAAGGTATGCCTTTAAGTGACTAAAAACATTATAATACATTAGCTGACTTGTGCGTATGTATATAGGCCCTACTCAGCACAGTATACACCATCTGCCCGTGCCTTCTCAGGAGTGAGAGATTAAGGGAGTCAATCATCTAGGTTACATTGCTCCCAGTCAATTGTTATTGATTTTCTCCAAAATAGACCAGCAATGGAGATGTCCGTAAAATGCCCCTCTCTGCAGGCTTAAGCATGTTTATACCACAATCTCTCATTGTTGTTCAGCAGCTTGATCTTGTACAATCCGCTAGATGGATTGTCAACATTTGTAGGTAGCTTTCCTTCCATGCTTCATTTGCAGCATACCTTTTTATTTATATCCACCAATGTTGAGGAACCAGAAGTCTCAGCATTTTGCGACACCCACTAGTTGTCATGACACGCTGGAAATGCTGTGTTCCTGGCCAGACGGCGGTACTTGATGTGCAATCATGAAAGTTGTCGATCAGCCTTGTCCCCCAGGGTTATGTACTGTAGGTGAGGTCTAATCTCTTCATTAACATGAGTGCAGGCAAGAGGTCTGCCCTGCGTACATCATTTGAATGCAAATTGGAAGACGATGATAATCTCATATCACAAATGTAGCTGGATAAAAGGCATGTGAAATGACTCTAGCTCTTGGATGTGCAGATTATTCCCCCATATGTATTTTACTGAATATATCTACTGTAAATAGAAGATAAGACTCATTGGGGAGGAGGTGCATTCATTAATATAAAGTAGCTCTTTGTCACTAAGAATACCCTAACGACAAATAGGTTCGTAATGGGGAACGCCGCCTTACAAAGTATTGGTTTCCGTGACTTATACATCTCATATCTCTTCGCTCCCACCTGCCAAATGGAGGGCGGAGGAGTAAAAGAAAGGTATGTCCAGCTCGGTATAGTGGCTGTTAAAATAAATCTGAACCCAATCACTTCATTCTCCTCTAAGCTTTAACATGGTAATGTAATTTCGAAAGTTGTTCTCAATCTTTTATATCTGCAGCTTTCATTAAAATAATGACTGGCGATCCTGCCATGAAGGTCCATGATCAGGCACTTTCTGTTATAGGGCGACAATACTCTGTACCTGTTTTCCAGCTGTGCTCCTGAGTTGTCAGCCTGTCACATGTACCTCGGGGATAGACCATCTATGGAGAAGAATAATCCCTGTTGTCATGCATTGCATTGCAATACATGCAATAAGTAAGAAAACCCTCCCAAGTATATTATGCAAGCACTGTTCACCATTGTCACTATCAGGAAGCCGGTGCAGAGCAAGGATGTGCAGCTGATACTGGCGTCAGTGCATATAGACAGGAAATGGCTAAAAGAGACTGGAGATAAGCAACACCGAGGTGTAAAAAAAAGGATGAAAACATTGAAAACAGTATTTTAGGAAACAAAACATGGCAATTGTTTATGCTGCACAGTGCCTTATGGCAAAATGAAACTCATCCAGTTAAAGATCTGCTTTAAGTTGACTTGTATGAGCAAAGCACATGTTTACTTTACAGGGTAACTACAGTATAATGGGTTCATAAAATGGGAATATGTTCATGTTCAAGCTCAACCTGAGTAATATTTTGAGGCTGATTTACAAAATAAGTTGAAACTTTTCACTTAAAGGAGAACTATGGGGTCAGTGTTTTTCCGCATAGTTCTCCTTGGGGTAACGGGAGGACACAAACTAGCGTCCTCCCGTTACCCTAAGCTCAGTATACCGCGAGCTACAGCTCGCGGTATACTGAGACTCCGCACCTGGAGCTGATCCCGACTTAGATGACGGGATCTGCCCAGCTGCGTGAGTGACAGCTGGCTCTGCCTATCTAGAGGCAGAGCCAGCTGTACCCGCCCCCTCCCCCGTCCGTTCCGCCAGTCAGCGCTGGCAGATCGGAGCGGGGAGAGGGGAATCCAGCCCCTCCCCCTGTCACGGCAGAGAGCCGTGACAGGATCGAGAGGGGAGGGAACCCGGTATGTGTTCGCTCACCGCCCGATCTACTGAGCCGACCTGTGACAGTCTCATTGTCACAGGTCGGCTTAGAACTATGAGGTGAGTGGAAATCACTCATGTCATAGTTCTCCTTTAATACATTGTGTAAATATTCACTTTAATGATCTAATCATGTGAAAAGCAAATGTCTGTTCACTATGAATACCCAAATTACATGCAGATGAGATAAGTAAACAGGAATTTGCTGTTCACATAATTGGATAATTTAAGTGAATATTCACACATTATATTGTGTGAAGATTCTCAACTGCTTTAGTAAATTAGACTGTTTATATCAGCAGTTGTTGTGCAAGTTAAATGAAGAAAAAAAATGAAAAAAAAAATCAACAATTGTTTTAAAATGAAGTAAAATTTAAAAAAATTAAAATAGTTTAAAGAAAAAATGAATGAATAACAACTCCGCCCAGTTGTTATTGTTTATTGACAGATCAGCGTCCTCAGGTCATTTGGGGACGCTGATCTGTCATTACAACTGGTCGGAGCAAACCGTGAGATCACAGCTGGCTCTGCCCAGCTGTCATTCGCGTGGAGATCGGTCGGCTTTGGCTCAGTCGAGCCGAAGCATATGCCTTCGGCTCGGCTGCCTACGGCTGCTGTACAGGCTATTGTGAATAGCCCGTACAGCAGCCTCTTTATTCGACTAAACCAAAGGGCAGAGGCAGCCGAAGAGAGCCGAAGGATCAGCCGAAGCTACGACTGGATCCTTCGGCTCTTTAGTGAATAAACCCCTTCATTTCTTTTTTCCAGTAGGCTAATCTTAGCTGCTTTGTTTTAAACCGGTTTCCAAACCTCAATAGCTTAAAGTGACATTAAAGGCAAAAAAAAATTTCCCTCCCCCCAATGTAAATGTTAGCACTTACCTTAAATGATGTCTCTTTTTCCGATCTTCCTCTTCTTTCCCCATGTTTTCCTCTGTCCCTCCAGCGGTGTGACGTCACTCCGATCCAGCGCTGACTGCTCTGTCTCTCCGATCCAGAGGTGTCTGCAGGCGGGCGCAAGCGTCCATAGACTTACCTTGCGTCTCTGCTCGTCTCCCGGCCGAGAATCGGAACTGCGCATGCGCCCGCCCCAATATCCTTTGCGGCCGTACAAGCAGTTCCTGATTCTCGGCGCGGGAACGAGCGGCAATAACAAGGTAAGTTTACAAGGATTTTAAGCGTTTTTTTTTTTTTTTTACACTTCTTGCCTATATCTACTGCTTGCTAGCAGTAGATATAGGCAAAAAAAACGGATGGTTTAGAACCCCTTTAAGCTGAAAATATCCACACACAGTTGAAAGAAGTGACTCCATCCCCTCTATCTTCCTCTCTCCCTCAGCCGTATACAGCTCTGTACATACTATCAATTACAGAGAGACAGTCTAAAAGCAAATCATTTTTACTGTGTTCGCTCTAGAAAACCCACAATGCTCTGTGAATCCGGTGCCTTGGGTGTACCTTGTGTTACCAATTTATTTGTAATATTCATGTTGTATATAAACCGTAAACATATTGAACAAAACTGGTTAACACACAGTGATCTACACACACACGCCATTCTAAAATAGTTGCAATCATTCACATTGAACAGTTTTTTGTATCTCTGTATGGTAACCTTTTCGTTTTATTTTTTGCTTAGTGTTTCCTTTTTCACAGCACCAAGCTATAGTTAAAACCTCATGCTAAGAACAGTTGTCCCAAAGAGCCAAGAAGCCCATTAAAGCACCAAATATTGGGACTGTAACATTACTGCTGACTCTGATCTCACAAATTCCCCTTGTGGGAAACAAAGCTCCACTATTGTACTAACAATAGCGCAAACTCATTAATTGCAGACATGGATGACCATTTCCGTAGCATCATGGGAAATAAAACCTTCAGTGCTGTCTGCTAATAAAGAAACCTTGTGCTTCACTGACTAGTCATATTTATGTCCGGTATAAGTAAGGAATAGGAAACTCATTGTGGCTGAACCATAAAAGGGAAAATGTAATACAAAAAAATGTTGTACACGTACGCACAGGTCTGGAATGTTGGCCAAAGAGAACCCGTCGTGAGGGAAACCGGTTGTCTGCCATTGCTGAGCTCTTCTTCTGAACATAACTACCTGGCTTCAGTGCTTCCTGATTCACTGACTTGGAATGAATTTGTAGATCCAGAATTTAGAAGTAAGCCCTGCAGACTTCTCAAGGCTTTCAAGGCCTTTGACTCAGAAAGTACTGAAGCCCACACAGATAGGAAGTTAAGCAAAACAGCTGTGTAAGAAGTCTCCAGTGTTTGGGGGTCAGCCAAGAGACTACGAGATTTATCTAGATCTTAATGCTTTCCTAAATACGGCAGATGCCATTCGCTTAAAGAGATTGTCTACCAAAAAGTGTTTTTTTTTAGTTGTAGGAGGAGCCTGGTTGGGCGAGTCAGCCCTTGGCATCTCTTTTGTTTTTTATACTCAACAGTAAGATCTTAATTCCTTGTTCTGTTTATGTCCAACTAGCAGTTTTGCCTGCTCTTCCCTACCTTTGCTTGTTTTGGCTCATTCTGTCGCAATCTCTGTAATATAACATCTAAAAAAACAACAACAACAGGGACAGTGGTAACTCCTCCCAGTGGTCACAGTAGGTGTGCAGACTCAGAAACTTACAGAAGAGATCTCTCCTATACAGTCTCTGAGAGCTATGATAAACTGTCAAAATCTTAAACAGATTCTATAGGTGAAACTTGTTGGACTTGTGTCTTTTTTCAACCTAAAAAATTATGTAACCTTTTTCTTTAGTGAGAATGACCCTTTCATACAACCTTTCTCAACCTTTTCAATACAGAGGAGTCATTGAATAAACTTTCAGGTCGCAGGGAACCCCTGCTAATATTTTCTATATATACATCTTGGGGTATATTAGTTAATGTAATAGACACCCAGGCCTGTACTGTACAGCAAAGTATTTTCAGTAAAATAATGTAATAGAACCATTAATAATGACCAGAAAAGAAATGCAGATAGTGAAAATTGTAGTGTTCTCTCACATTGGTGGTCAGTGGAGAAATCCCCCCTT
The DNA here is from genome assembly GCF_000935625.1 of Nanorana parkeri. NCBI lineage: Eukaryota > Metazoa > Chordata > Amphibia > Anura > Dicroglossidae > Nanorana > Nanorana parkeri. Next base: position 4,223,562 of record NW_017306269.1, read on the forward strand.
ACATTGGAGGTCAGTTGAGGAAGACCCCCTTATATTGTGTAGTTGTAGGACCACCAATGTTTTAATTATTGACCACCCATGCACAGTCCATGGTGGTCACTAAGGCGGAAAGGTCCTCTTACACTGGTGGTCAGTAAAAAGAATGCCACTTACAATGGTGGTAAGTCGTATGGCCAGTGGGAAGAATGCCCTTACATTAGTAGTTAATGGGTAAAATGCATTTACACTTCTTGCCTATATCTACTGCTTGCTAGCAGTAGATATAGGCAAAAAAAACGGATGGTTTAGAACCCCTTTAAGCTGAAAATATCCACACACAGTTGAAAGAAGTGACTCCATCCCCTCTATCTTCCTCTCTCCCTCAGCCGTATACAGCTCTGTACATACTATCAATTACAGAGAGACAGTCTAAAAGCAAATCATTTTTACTGTGTTCGCTCTAGAAAACCCACAATGCTCTGTGAATCCGGTGCCTTGGGTGTACCTTGTGTTACCAATTTATTTGTAATATTCATGTTGTATATAAACCGTAAACATATTGAACAAAACTGGTTAACACACAGTGATCTACACACACACGCCATTCTAAAATAGTTGCAATCATTCACATTGAACAGTTTTTTGTATCTCTGTATGGTAACCTTTTCGTTTTATTTTTTGCTTAGTGTTTCCTTTTTCACAGCACCAAGCTATAGTTAAAACCTCATGCTAAGAACAGTTGTCCCAAAGAGCCAAGAAGCCCATTAAAGCACCAAATATTGGGACTGTAACATTACTGCTGACTCTGATCTCACAAATTCCCCTTGTGGGAAACAAAGCTCCACTATTGTACTAACAATAGCGCAAACTCATTAATTGCAGACATGGATGACCATTTCCGTAGCATCATGGGAAATAAAACCTTCAGTGCTGTCTGCTAATAAAGAAACCTTGTGCTTCACTGACTAGTCATATTTATGTCCGGTATAAGTAAGGAATAGGAAACTCATTGTGGCTGAACCATAAAAGGGAAAATGTAATACAAAAAAATGTTGTACACGTACGCACAGGTCTGGAATGTTGGCCAAAGAGAACCCGTCGTGAGGGAAACCGGTTGTCTGCCATTGCTGAGCTCTTCTTCTGAACATAACTACCTGGCTTCAGTGCTTCCTGATTCACTGACTTGGAATGAATTTGTAGATCCAGAATTTAGAAGTAAGCCCTGCAGACTTCTCAAGGCTTTCAAGGCCTTTGACTCAGAAAGTACTGAAGCCCACACAGATAGGAAGTTAAGCAAAACAGCTGTGTAAGAAGTCTCCAGTGTTTGGGGGTCAGCCAAGAGACTACGAGATTTATCTAGATCTTAATGCTTTCCTAAATACGGCAGATGCCATTCGCTTAAAGAGATTGTCTACCAAAAAGTGTTTTTTTTTAGTTGTAGGAGGAGCCTGGTTGGGCGAGTCAGCCCTTGGCATCTCTTTTGTTTTTTATACTCAACAGTAAGATCTTAATTCCTTGTTCTGTTTATGTCCAACTAGCAGTTTTGCCTGCTCTTCCCTACCTTTGCTTGTTTTGGCTCATTCTGTCGCAATCTCTGTAATATAACATCTAAAAAAACAACAACAACAGGGACAGTGGTAACTCCTCCCAGTGGTCACAGTAGGTGTGCAGACTCAGAAACTTACAGAAGAGATCTCTCCTATACAGTCTCTGAGAGCTATGATAAACTGTCAAAATCTTAAACAGATTCTATAGGTGAAACTTGTTGGACTTGTGTCTTTTTTCAACCTAAAAAATTATGTAACCTTTTTCTTTAGTGAGAATGACCCTTTCATACAACCTTTCTCAACCTTTTCAATACAGAGGAGTCATTGAATAAACTTTCAGGTCGCAGGGAACCCCTGCTAATATTTTCTATATATACATCTTGGGGTATATTAGTTAATGTAATAGACACCCAGGCCTGTACTGTACAGCAAAGTATTTTCAGTAAAATAATGTAATAGAACCATTAATAATGACCAGAAAAGAAATGCAGATAGTGAAAATTGTAGTGTTCTCTCACATTGGTGGTCAGTGGAGAAATCCCCCCTTACATTGGAGGTCAGTTGAGGAAGACCCCCTTATATTGTGTAGTTGTAGGACCACCAATGTTTTAATTATTGACCACCCATGCACAGTCCATGGTGGTCACTAAGGCGGAAAGGTCCTCTTACACTGGTGGTCAGTAAAAAGAATGCCACTTACAATGGTGGTAAGTCGTATGGCCAGTGGGAAGAATGCCCTTACATTAGTAGTTAATGGGTAAAATGCCTTTCCTTACAGATCGTTAAAAAGATCAATGGCATCAGTCGTTACTTATCTAAGGAACGGAAATTTCTCATTGTTCAAGGAACCACTAGCAACCTCTGGGGAACCTCTAAGGTTCCATGAAACCCAGGTTGAGAAAGACTCAGCTAGACATTCCTATATAATCTTGTAGCTGTAATTTGTCCTCTTCTTCTTTTGGTTCTCCTGTAAAACCAACAAAAACAAATATTTGTCATTCAAATTTACCAAAGAATGAATACCATATTCTTTGTCTTTCAGATAGTGTTCCGGAAGATCAGTGATGTGAAAAGAGAGGAAGAAGAGTGGATGAAAAGTAAAAATGAAGCACCATTGATCCTCCCACCCGACCACCCTGTCCGGCGACTCTTTCAGAGATTCCGCCAGCAGAAAGAGGCCCGTCTTGCAGCTGAGAGGGGAAGGGATCCCAATGATATTGAGAAAGGCAACATACTGGTGGAACATTCCGTGCGCAACACCATAAAAGCCAGCTTGGTTACAGTCACAGAAAGTCCTGCAACACCGACATCATTCCAGGCCGCGTCCACCTCCGGAGTGTCAGACCGTGCCAAACTACATGCTCCAGTATCTGAAACAGCTGGAAGTAAAGTGGCCGGGGAGTTGGTGAAAAGGAAAGGGTGGGCCAGGTTTAGAGATGCATGTGGGAAAGGGGAGGATTGGAACAAAGTGGCTAAGGCAGAGTCTATGGAAATACTGCCTGACAGAACTAAACCCTCAGGGGAGGCTACCTTAAAGAAGACAGATTCATGTGACAGTGGCATTACAAAAAGTGATTTACGCTTAGACAGTGTTGGAGAGACTAGAAGCCCCCAGGACCGAAGTCCTGTACAGACAGAGGTTAAACACACTTTTTATCCCATTCCAGAACAGACTCTTCAAGCTACAGTGTTAGAGGTGAAGCTTGAGTTAAAAGAAGACATTAAAGCCTTGAACTCAAAAATGACCAATATTGAAAAACAGCTTGCTGAGATTCTAAGAATATTGGCCTCAAGAAGATGTTCACAGTCGCCCCAAGAAATCTTTGAAATATCACGGCCCCAGTCTCCAGAGTCAGAGAGGGACATATTTGGATCAAGCTAAGACTGCCTACAAATATCAAAATTTCCACTGGAAGGATGTGCCCCTTTCTCAATTATTCCAAGTTGCCTAGAACTCAAAGTTCTAAATGGGAGTTTGTTTTAGGGAGTTGTCAACGCATAGATGACCAGCATGTTCCTGGGGAGCACAGAACTGTTTCCAAATGCATGTTCTGGTGGCACCTGAAAGCGGGCTGCAGAAAACATTTGGTTGGTCTAGTTTTATCCTGTCTCCACTAAATATCAGTTTCTATGCGGTTTCTGTCTCAAAAATACTTTGCACATATCACTATGACCCAGGAGCCGAGGACGGGAGAAGAGCCAAGACACAGAATATGGGATGTTGGCGATTAATAAAGAGGCAGAAGAGAGGGGCTGTTGCACCTTTTTATCAGAATATTGGGAAGGTCCTTTTATGATATTTCTTCCCAAGAGCATGCCTTATGTAACTGATTTTTACTCTTGTCCACTTTGAGGAATGGACAAGATGGTAGGACTGTATCAGAAATCTTTCATAGCTGCTGCTTTTATAATGAGCTTGCAATACCATTTGCTGAATGTCACAATATATAGGATCTTTTTATTTATGACAATGAATTCCTAAAATGTATAGCAAAGTTTAAAGTATGTAAAGCCAAAATATTTTTTTTCTTAGTTTTGGATCAAATGTGGAAGAGTTAGAGCCTCTGTCTGGTTTTCTATTGTTGTCTGCGTCCCAGCTGGAGGGTTTTACTCTGTTTGTCCTAGAGACCTTTGCCTCTAGTTCAGAAAGTGATTGAAAGTCCAAAACTTCACAGGTACAGGCTATGAGGAGAAATCTTTCAATGGTGAAACTTGTTCTAGTGACAACTTTTTATGAGGAGATTTCCCTTTACTTTAGATAGATCTACCCTTTGCTCCCTGCTGTGTTTCTAGGTCAAGAAGTAAAGGAAAGTCTCCCTGATGGGACAGAAAAAAAAAACCTAACAGGGGTGTTGACTATTCCCTACTCTATGCAAAGGTAAATAAAATGCTTTTGCTTTACACACACCTTAAAAGAAACAGTAGATAGTGTCAATTAAAAGAAGTCTTTCTTTTATAGTCCCTTCTGTTTATGTAGATATATATTTAAATTTTATGGCAAAAATGAACAAAAAAAACACTTAGCACCTTAGTACCCGGCTCAGCCAGTAGGTTTAGTGTGTTTTTTTCCTTTATAGACTTTAACCTCTAGAAATTAGCTATAGATAGCAATAGTGTATAGCATCACTGCCACTCCTCTGAAGAGATTACCACAGATTTTGTCCCCTGCATTTCACACAGGCTGCATGTATTTGTTTATAACACTTTTTTTTGCATTTGTAAACCTAAGTAATACAGCCATTTAACTACCTGGATATTTATGATATCATGCTGATGCTGTAAATGAGTACACATCATTACATGCTGAGTGATAAGTCTTCCAATATGCATGGTGGTTGTATTATGGTTCTTTCATTATCTCTAACTTTGGTTTCATGTTTCTTCAGTTACCGTATGTAAAGCAATGTTGGAGTTATCATCAATGGTCAATTTTGCTTGCTGTCACCAGGGAACCATAGACACTTGTTGCCTATTTACTACATTTCTGTCTATGGAATGCTTATGCATGCTGAGGGTTGTAAGTAACTCATTCAACAAACACAGCTATAGTTAACACAATCTACAGTTTCTTCTGTTGTAGACCACAACATTTTTCTTGCAGGGTGTTAACCTTTAGCAACCAAACAGAAACTGAGGAAAGTTTAATCCTACATCAGTTACATAATGTAAGCAAAGTGGCAGACAAAGTCGGGAAAAGCCCCTTGGTGAGAAAATGTTTTCACTCCCCTATTCATATACTGGCTGAGTACAGACACTTCACTGTATATACTGTAGGTAGATTCCACCACTGTAAAGTGTCCAGGTATTTGTGATAGCCAAAGAAGGTTCCATCCTCACACACATCTATTATTTATTAGCCTCCCTTGTATGGTTGGATATAGTGCACACATGGTATGGTCGTCCTCTGTGTAAGCAGTACTGTAAGATGAACCTTTTGTTGCCTCATTCAAGAAGTCAACCCACTTCAGTGGAAGCTGCACAGGAGCTATGAGTCTTGGCATACACATTGCCCATTTACTGTGAAGTATTCACTATATTCACTACACTTCTGCTGGCAGAAATAGTAATGTTATATTCCGATATTTATATTTGTAAGCTTCTTTTATCAAACCTTGGTCACAGGTGCTGTGGTTCAAGCCTGCAAATGTGCATCCAACCTTTGGACTGCACCAATGTTACTTTGTAGTTATGCCACTGAATACAGATGAATGTACTATCAAAAAGCCAGTTTGCAGGCCAATCACACAATCCACGTTTACATGGTCTAATCAGCCTATTTTGTGTTTACATTTTTTCCACTATCTTTTTTTTCTCTCTTCAATTTCTCCAAAGTAATGAAGCCATTAGATCAGCTGACATTCCGGGAGCCAGTATTTTCAGGAGGACAGGTCAGCAATAGCTGCCTCCATTCTTCATCACTACAGATTTCCTTCAATAACATCAGCCCAGGACACCAAGCATATGGGCTGGTATCCGAATGGCTGGTGGGGCTGTGGGTATAATGATAAGCCCATACAACACTGGAAAGGTGCTTGGGGTGGGGAAAAAAGAGAGCCACCATGTGAAAACATCAGCCCAGTATTTATGGGTTCTGCTGCACCAACAGAACCAAGAAGTGAAGGGATTTCAGGGGTTATGGATGATCACATGCCTTCAACAGAGTTAGTGCTAGCTCCCTATAGGCCCCTTTCTCCTGGGGAAACATTTAAAGGGTCCTCTTGCCAAGCTTGCCCAAATGCCGATGATGTTATGAGGGTTGTCTTGCTTACTTTCCTGCATGCCTTGTTTGTTTTACAGTTACAGAGAACACAGCAAGAGACGGGATTCTCCCCATCTCGTTTGTGTGGACATCCACACAAATCCCTCAGAGAACCCCTAGTGGGTAAATGCACATTGCCACTAGTGGGTGATTCCATCATCCACCCGTACCTGAAATACCGAGTTTGAGCTACCTGATCGTTTAAATAACTCTCAACCTACAATGTTTTCTTTCAGCTACCAACTGAACACAACAGCTGTAATGGTACTATAAGAAATATATTGTGACATTCAGGCTATATTTTTATGATGCATTTAATTTACTTTTCTGAACAGATGCTTATATTTTGATATCTTATGTTTCCCAAATTAATGTACACCTAGTATATGTCTTATTCAGTTTCCCTTTGAGATCTGTTTTATATTTGTCATTTTACAAATGAAAAATATATTAGAGAAATATATAGAGAGATATTATATCTTCTAAACCTCATAAAAGATCATAATGCTATTTTTTACTTTTGAAGTCCAACCGATTGGTGATGATTGTATATAAAACACATAAAAAGAACTGTAAAATCAACTCCACTTTGTAAACCTATAAAAATAATAATATATAGTTCTAGAGAATTTACTTTCAGGGATGCTAGATGTGTTTTGCACAGATGATAGGAGCTATTACTGTAAGGTATTAATCACAACATAAAACATTTGACCTGACAACACAGTGTGACAAATTGTAAGAGAATAAGCAGGGGAAAAAGCAAGTTCTCCTTATATATATATATATATATTGTTTCCTCTGTCCAATGCCGCTTCAGGGATGTGAAGGATGACACGACAAACATTGAGCTTTATTGTCTTTGGCAAGTGGTTTCCTTTTACTGGTGAGGACAAGCTTTACCCGTTGGCTCTCAATCAACTGAATTGCTTTTCTCTGACATCTGCTGTTTTGCTCCCCAGAATACCATTTTCTGTTTGCTCGTCTCTCCAGAATAACGATTTCCATTAGTGGATCTCGTATTGCGTGATATGCCATCTTGAGCGACTTTGCAACATCTGCCACACCTGGGTTCCTACAATATCCAATCATTACGTTTTTTCAGTAGAGGCATGAGTATATTTTTTTATGTAACGTTTTAGTTCTCCCTATATGTCTTCTACATATGTTTGCCATTTGCCTCTGTTTTCCATTTTGTTCTGTTAATTTATTTCAGTTTGTATTTGTCGGTCTTTAGTGTCAGATTGAATTTATGTGTTTAGAAAAACAATTAAAAAATACCAAAGATCTACCAGCGAAAGCTTCTTTTTTAGATTCGGGAAGCAAATGGGGACCAGAGCTCAAGATGACCATTTCCATGAAGAGTAATCCATCCTTCCTTCCCACCTTCCACATGCTACCTATCTTTCCTGCCCTCCCTTCTTCCTTCCTTTCTTTCTTCCTTCCTGTCCTGAATCCTGTTTTCTTTTCTCTTTTCCTTCTGTCTTCCTTCCTACTTCCAACATATATTCAGATGAGCAGTCACAGAATTGATGTCTATAGATCAGAGACAAACACATTCTGCCCCTTTCTAGACATTTAGGAAATTTTAAAGTTAACTCATCATTTTCAATCTGATTTTCTTGATGATACACGCAAAGATTTTATTTCAGTAAAAGAGTTTTCTTACTTCTAACTACACCGTTTCTGTAAACAGTTGCAAGTGATTTCTTGAAAACAAGTGCAAGTGATGTTCTTCTGTGAAACAATTACTTACCAGAATTCTTTAACACGGATAGCTATAACTGATGGCCAACTAAAAAAGTAATTCCCACCCAAAATTGTTGACAGAAGTTTGATAATCACACTGTGCAGATTTGTCAAGGCACAACTTGCATCTGAATCCAGAGGAAACTTGGAAGAAAAAAGAAAAATGTCATAGTTATACTAAGGAATTTTTTAAGCCGTGGCAATTTGTTGAATTTTCATATCAGTCCCTTGATATTTGTTGAGTCACTTTATACCTTTGTGCATCAGGCACCAGATAATAGATTGTAAACTCTATATAGGGCAGGGACTCACTGTGCCTGAAAATTATTTTCTTACAGCACTATTCATGAATAAAACCTATTATCGAGCCTGTATATACCTGAATATCTTGTGTACATATACTGTATGGTGGCATTTATCTAGGTTAATATTTTACTGTCCCTGTCCAGCCCAACCTTACAATATGGAGTTTCTTCCTTCAGGGACTCGAAGCGGCTTTTTATCAGATACCAAACAAACCTTTATTGTGCCGTTGAAGCAACGTATACGTATTTATTTTTCATGTTCCATTTGCATTTGTCTCTGTACCTGACAACTAAAGTACTTGAATATATCTTGTCTGCACTATTACCCCTTGTTCCTGTTTGTGTGACACTTGGGGTGTTGTGTTTGATGACTGTATACAGCTGTATGTATGTAGGTATCTGAGTGTAAATATATTGGCACCTCAACTCTTTCCAGATTATTTTAGCATGATCAAGCAATGAACAAAAGTCCAGCTTTTTTAAAATTTATAATTGAAAATGTGACAAATTTGTAATGTCCAAAAAAAGGCCACATTGATGAAAATTGACTTTAGGATTCTTATATCCGTATCTAAAGATAGTCTTGTAGGTTCCATGCTAATGCTTAAAGTTTTTGTCTTTCCAATACTACAGTGTTTTCTATAGTTTTGGTTAGAGTGGAGAAGAATTAAACCCCCGTCAGGTTTTTAATGCTACCTGGAGCTCTGTGATTTCCTCTCTCACTCATTGGCACAGTAACATTTGTTGTATCAGACATGAAGTCTGGAAAAACTGAAATAGCGACATGGACAACAATAACATTTGAACTTCCTATGCATGTCTGCATGATCCATGGGCTGCTAAACATTTAAGGTGATGTTAATCACAGCAGTGATTACAGAGGATTGCAGTACTCATTGTGCATTGGCAGGATGGCTTGTAGTCCAACCCAGATGCATACAGGCAAGAGTGACAATGCTGCAGGCAGCTGAACTGAGTGTTGTCATTGGTAAGGTCTGTGGATACACATTACTCATATGATTTAACTTAAAGCAGGGCATAAAACAAATTTAACTTTTTTACATTAGAGGAACATGTGCAACAACATATTTGGGTTTAGATAGACTTTAGATACATTTTATCAACCAGGGTTTGGATAGCGAAGCCAGGACTTCGGTAACTAAGTGAAATAAAATCAGAGCGGCTCATTTCTTGCAAATGAAGGTAAATGCAGGCAGCTCCTGGTATCTGATTTTAGCTAGGACTTCTACATTTAAATGGCTGACAGGTTAATTCATAGAAAACTTGAAATACAACAGATGACAAAACACCCAAGGAATGGGCCATGTTTCCGGGATTACACAAATTCTCTTTTGGTGCTCCATTGTCTATTGCACTTAAGATCTTCATCCAAGCATTGGGCAGACACCTGTGGCCCAAATAGCTGCCTAATAACAAATAGGTTTTAGGGGGTACAACATCAAAAATTTTCTTCAGGTCCAGCGCCAGTCCTAATAGAATTTGCAGGTTCATTTTATAGGTAATTCTAACCAAAATGGAGTGTTTCCTAGATGAATGCTGCTGAATTGAATGAAAGGCTCTTGCAGAACTACCTCTGCATCTACCATTCAGATGGAGGTCTCATACTCCTTGTAGGAGTTTTCTAATTTATGTTTTTGTAATCTGGAATGTAGCCAGAAAAGAGAGCTTCCACAGTGGGAAAGGCAGTGCCTTTTGCTGTGGAGAGCTTTAACCTCTCTGTCCAAGACTGGGGAGTCCAGATCACCATAATCCCCCCATATCCTAAATGTCCATTTTCAGTGGAGGGATATATTTGTAAATTCATTTCATTATCTGTTATATTATGTCAAATCTTTAATTTTCTTGTATTTTGTTTTTCCCCAAATTGTAAGACTCTAAAGAACATGTTGATACTATATAAATCAAGAACACTATATAGCATGTTGCGCTCTTTACAACTCGTTACATACCTAACAATCAGTTGTAGGTTGGTATCAACAATTCTCAATCACATATAGGGAAATGTCCATGCCTTTCCAGTAATCACAACCTTTATCCTATCCTTCTCCACCCTGATTATTTGCTTTACTACTTAAAGGGAAAATAAAGTGTAAGTACACATTTGGGGCTACTATTATAACAACAACTTTTGTCATGGTTTTTCACATTTTACTTACCTACCGTTGAATATTTTCACTTAGAAATCTTGTATAGGAAGTGGTAAATACTCTTGCCTCCTGTGTTTATATGTATATCAATGACAATATTTTGTTTATTTAGTTAATGCCATAAAAAAATTAGGCTTATAGAAAGTTTGTTGTTTATAATCAGGTCAAAGACTTGCACTAACTGGCATAAGCAGTAGGGCATTGTGCTGTACTTCTAAGTACGAAGTATAGCTTGCCCATGTAATGGGTAGATATGGCTGCCCCTGGTACTTTTATACCAACTATACACAGAAGTAAAGTTTTTAAATCATGCACTAATAACAACCTGCATGTAAACACCAACAATGAATGTCACTAAAAGTGTTTTGTTAAGCCTATTTGATAAGTGCAAGAAACATACCTGTTGATCTGGAGAGAAATCCAGTGAGTACATGTCTTCCTGTGCTGCATTAGTTAGCATTGTCACTAGGTCTCTCTTTAGGCTACAGAAGACCTCCCCTATGTAATGCAAAAGGGGAGAGGTGTCCTGTGGTTGCAGTTGCTGTCCTAGGGTGACAATGCTGCTTATCCATTGATACAGTACAGTGATTGAGCATAGTCACCCTAGAACAGGAAGTGTGTTAGTGACTGGATCACCAGGTGAAAATATTAGGGAAGAAGTCTGAAAAAAGAAAACTAATGCAGCCTCCACATCTTAGGACTGGTAAACTGCAATGTATAACTAGTTATTTATTCATGGGTTTGGGTACACCTAAAGCTGATTACATCACAAGAGTTTATGGAAAAGAAACTGTAAAATGAGTATAGCTTCCTTTTACCCCTTCTCTTTTACCACTGCAACTATTACAGCAGCTGCAGCACTGTAATGTACACAAACTCACAGCCCCTGCCCGCTATAGCACCAGGGAGTACTCTATATTTACCTTTTTACTCCCATTTGCCGGCTTTCTAGTAGAAGTTATTTAGGCTGTAATGCCACCCGATCACTTCTACACTGCTGCTTACTGCTATGCTTAATCAACTTTAAAAGAGTGTAGAGCTGTGAGAGGGTAGAGGGTTCTAATGGAGACCTGGTGTCTCCGTAAAGAGAACCTGTTATCTGCACTATGCTATCACATTGATATCACAGCCCACTTCTGATAGCAATAAAGCTAAAGCTGAACTCTGGGGAACTGAAAAAACTAAACTTACACTTGTATGTTTTTGCCATGAGACTGGTTCCTTAAAGCCTCTACTTCTTAGTTGTGGTGGTCACAGCTGTGACGTCATCATGTACAATGCAAGAGCAACAGTCCAGCATTGTCAGCGAGGATGCTGCATACCTGCCCACAGCCTAGAGCATTGGAGAGAAGAGGTGAGCGCTGGCTGCTAGGGTTGCGAGAGATAAGGTAAGTCAACGTCAAAAGTAGATAAGGTAAGTATCCTAGGCAAAAGTAGTATTTAGTATTTAACCCTTACAATGTGGAGGGAGTCCCACTACAAGGGTATTTTTATTTTTTTTTAGTTCCCCGGAGTTTAGATTTAAGCTAAAAAGAGAAAAATTAAGAAAAATCAAAGTTTTTAATAAGAAAAAAAAAAAGAAATGTTAAAAAATCCCAGTCCTCACGCACCAACACATATGCACAAAAATGCGCACGTGCATCACACATATTAGGTATCCTCACGCAAGTGAGAGCAATAATTCTCTGGTCATTATTCATGGCTATCTATAAACTTATGACTTGAAAAGGCTTTTAAAGTGTTGCCAATGGCCAATGTTTGGTATCTTAGACTTGCGTTTCATGGGTACATGCAGTTTTGAGGCTTGAGATATTTAATATCTATTTACTTTTATAAATTCTTTATTTCAAGTTATTTCAGAATTTCGTTAAACATAACAGGGAAGTTGTGCCCAGGTGGACTCGCAGGTCCGGGCACGACAGGAAAACGAAAATGCAAATAACATTTAAACAACATGACATCAGCAAACACTAGGCATTTAGGGTGTAGGTAAACCAGGGGAACCCTACCATTGTCCATGGAACCTATATGAATGGGGGGGTACCCTCTCACGGAGACCCCAGTATGAAGGAATAGGTAGGGATCACCTCCCAGGTTGTGAGTGTGTCCACGTGGACCTGAAGGTGGGTTAGGTAGGAGAGGGCCGGACTATCTCCCAGGGGTAGGTGCCACCTCCAATGTCTCGCCGTTGGAGGGAGTCCTGGGGGTCTGGGAGTATAGTTAGGCCGGGCCCTACGGGGCTTGATGGCCCTCCTGGAGGTCCGTGGGGAGAAAGTAATCCCAGGGTATTGCTAGTGATGCCAATGGCGAAGTAGGGAAGGGGGAGGATAGTGGAGTATAGAACAAGGGGGAAGGATAGGTAGAGAGGGGGGGAGTGGGTGAGAGGATTGAAGGGAGGGAGAAATTGTTGATCTCAGCTCGTCGCTGCCAGGATTTAGGAACCCATAATCGTGCGGTATTCTGCAGAGGTGGTAAATTCTATCCAGTAGTACCAGGAGGCCGCGAATCTGGAGGAGGTGCCCCGAACTGAACTGGTGAGGTCTTCCATATGTCTGATGTCGTTTATTTTAGAGAACCAGAGCTTAATCGTAGGTGGGGATACCTGTTTCCACAGTAATGGGATGCAGGCTCGGGCAGCATTCAATAAGTGGATGAGGACCGATCTAGAGTAGCTCTTAGGTGGAAATTGGTTGTGGTGAAGGAGGAAGAAGGCTGGTTCGAGCGGGACGTCGTGATCTGTGAATTTTTGAGCTATCATTCGTACCTGAGACCAGAAGGGGCTGATCGAGGGGCATGTCCAGAAAATGTGGAGCATGTCCGCAGGGGAGGAGCCGCAACGCCAACATGAGTCTGGTACATCTCGGAACATCTGGTGTAGTTTGTGGGGGGTCCTATACCTATTATTTACTTGACAAAACCTCATCTTTTATATTTTACCAAGAAATTGAGGCCCGTATTGTGTTTGTTTGCACTAAAACTATTTTAATTTTAGTGTATTTTTACTGAAAATATAGAATAACTATCACAATTTTATTCTACAGGGCCTCTGCTTTTAGAAAATATACAATAATTTGGGGTTCTAATTGCACTTTCATGTAAACAGAATATGCATTTTACTAATTGTATGCAAACATTTTTTTTTTAAATGGTCCTGGCAACAAAGGGTTAAACCACAGATTCCATTTCTTTCCAGAAAAATCTAAACTTCTCCTATTGTGTATTAGAAACACCCAATGGGAAGGGGCAGACAGCCAGAGATCAGCCACAGAAGCTGTGATTGATATTTGCAGAATAGGACACCCAACTTTTGGGATTATCCAGGTTTTCTGAAGCAAAACCAAAAGTGTGCCCTAGGGCCAACTTACAAAGATGAACCCACAGGTTCACATTTAGTGGGACAATGTCTAAAATTTGTTTGCCCATTGTACCCATAGATGAGAGATCTGCCCATGGTGTCTGGTCCTAGCACAATGGTTTAGCCAAACTCTGGCACATGCAGAGCAAAAAATAGGGAAAAGAGAAAAATCATTAATTGATGCGCCCCTCAATGACTTAGTATATCTACAGCACACTAAAACATTCTTTAACCTGGCTTCATTGAAAAGTCACTAGTAGAAGCAAAGTTTAACATTTTAGGGCCACGCAGATTCCCCTTTGTCAGGTAAACAGTCACTTTCTGTCTGATGAAGGGGACCCTGCATGGTCCCGGACATTAAATGTTGCTTTGACTGGTGACTTTACAATAAAGTAAGATAATGAAACATTTTGTTGTGCTGTTGATATAACATCTATTAAATATAGGAAGTGGCTTGTCCTCCTGTCTCACCCTCCTATCAGAATGCCCCTTCAGAAGATTTGTTTAGAGGCAGACACACCCACATTGCCCCGTGAATCATGTGTCATGGGTGTGCCGTGTATTAAATGTTTATTACCTAAACAAATATTTAATACAAATAGTAAAAACATACAAAACATTGGTTACAAAAAACTTTATACAATTAATACAAATATTTTAATAAGATGGACCCAAAACAATTATGGTTACCCTATAAAAAAAAGTGGAACGGTTCTTCCCTAAAGAAGTCCTCCCCATCACCTTGGTGTCTCTAGTAATCACCAAACTGGAACACCATTGGGGCCTCCAAAACGCATTGTGCTAGTTGACATTCATAGAACAATGACACTGGGCAAAAAAAATTATAACTATGGCACCTCTATCCCATGAAAGAGACTTTCTACTTTTTGAAAATTGTTGTGGAATGTCCCTCTAATGCCATAGTAAGCATTGATTTATCTAACTCTTGATTCTTTGCTAAGCAAATGAAATAACAGGCCTTTAGACAAACCCAGCGGCACCAATTATATCCATTGTTTTGTGTTGGCAGCTATGAATCTTGCATTGTGCCATTCTTTGCACTGAACATTAAATCATCTTGGGAGAAAGACTTTTGCAATAAAAAAACAGCATTTTGCCTTAAGATTCTTCTTGAGTGATAGATTTAAGTCTGTGAATCATTCACTGGCTGCACTAAAAACACTTCACTATTTATGGTCACCGCCTGAAGTAAAAGTAGCCCTTACAAAACTAAAAAGTTGTCAAAATACTCGCAAAATTATGGCACACTGAAAACAGACACACACACACACCCATATCATTTTCTCTCCAGTTTTTGATATCTTTAAAGGAATCATTCTATTTTGTTGTATATACTTATCCTGGAAATTATCCTAAATGCATGTTCCATTATAACAGAGTTGTCTTTATTAAGTATTAAATATATTCATTCACAGTGCTTGCGGCACTCTGAGGACTTGACACGAGGCACTAATAAAAATAGACTTTTCAGTGCCGTGTAGCCACCTTCATCAAGACAACCAACAACAGTGATCACAGTAACTATACTTGATATGTCATTATTTTTTTCACTGTGGCTGTAGCTATCACATATAGGGGAGGAGGTTTATAGTTTTATTGCTGATTGCCTTGATAAAGGAGGGCTCTGCCCCGCCAAAGCATTGGCCTTGCAATAAATTGTACCCTTCTATTAGTTCCTAATGTCAAGTGTGTGCCAAACCACTATCTTTGCAGGCCTTGTACCTTATAGATGGGTCTTGATCAGACCACAGGCATACATTCAGAACGGGTTTACAAGGAACCATTACTAAAGGGATATAAAGATATTTAATGGAAATTCAGACCACAAGCATGAGATGTGGATTTGACAAATCAATCGAAAATGCAAACAAATTCCAGAACAGAGGTGAAGCTCTAGAGATTTGCCCTTGCAAATTAAATATCGTTAGATCTAGAAAACAAGCATGTACATGTATTTCCACTGCATTTTGCAAGGATTTAAGTTCATTTTATGGGTTCTAAAAATCCTTTAAGATCCAGAAACACACTGCTTGGTTAGAATGAAGCTGGCTTAATATCTGGTTTTACATTTTTCCTACGTGCAGCACAGTGCATGGAAATGGAGGCAATGGAAAAACCCTAAAGCAATACAATGAGCTAGTTGTCATTGACCTTTCCCAAGAACTTCTCTTTGTAGAGGTGGTACAGCCTGAACACGTAAAGCGTCCCTGTTGTCAGACTGTTTATTTCAACAAAAATCTTCCTATATAATTATACAGTATGTGCATGTAATGTATTTTAGGCATGGAATTTACCTGTAATAGCCTCCCTTGTGTAGACTTTTAGCAGACTCAAAGCTGTCACACAAGTGGCACTCTATAGTATTCCCCTTAGGGAATGGGGAATGAATAGGTGCTGGGCCAACACATCAGGTTTAGGCACATTGCAAGTAAATACAAAATGATTTATGGAAAGGAAAAACAGTGAATGTATGGAATGTATGCCAGTGAAATATTTGATTTTTCTGTTTTTCTTTTACCTGAAATGTTTTTGAATTGGTCTCTTTAAAAGGGCCCCATGCTAGCTATCTAAAAGGATGAGTGGAGTGATTTTTTTATTCTTATTTTCACTCATTGAGTTGCTTAGGTAAAAAATTGCTTTAAAAAATATACTTTTTCTTTTTTTATTAAGAGGGTAAAAAATGTTTTCCTGGGGGTGTATTTAGGGTAGTTTGGGTTTATTTCATATAGTGCTCTTTGCCTTAATTTCCTTTTTTGTTTATTTAACTTTTATCAATTATTTTATTTAACTTTTATGCTATTTTTTGTTTCTGTGAAATAAAATGAAATGCTAAGGCCAGTGAGGCCTTTTCATGATAGAAGAATACCCGAAAGACATTTAAAGCCTTTTAAACCTTTCACAACCACCAAAAAAACCTTAGGCCCATTTCACACGGACTGATCAGGAGAGGATCCATGCATGGATCCTCTCCTGATCACAGCAGTATGGAGCGGATGTTACTACGGTGACATCCGTGTCTGTACAGTTTTTTCCTCCATCTTGCGATCGCAAGATGGAGGAAAAAACTGCAATTACCGGACCCCATGCCAGTCTATGGGGAATCAGATTTAAATGGACATGTGTCTGTTTATATCAGATTACCCCCCAATCTGCCACAATCCGGTCCAGCGAAACATAACACTGTTTTCTCGGTTTTTCCAGACCCAGCTGGAGGAGGGGGTGACGGGGTGTAAACAGACGCCCATCCATTTACACACGGCTTCCCAGAGACTTGCATTGGGCATCCAATCGAGTCCTACTGAAAAACTGACAGGCGGACCCGATCGGACCGACTGTGTGAAGGGGCCTTAATGATTGCCAATGCATTGTCCAAAATCTCCCAATTTTTTGCTGTTATTTTCAGAGAAACTAAAACTGTCATTCTTGCTTATCTCTAGTTCAATTACTTTCACTATGTAGTCATTAGTAGGTTCTAAAACTTTACATAGGGTACTTCAATTTCCAGTGGATAATAGTTTTAAGGAGTTTCTCCCTAGTTATAACTAAAGTTAGATAGATAGATAGATAGATAGATAGATAGATAGATAGATAGATAGATAGATAGATAGATAGATAGATGGATAGAACAAATTTGTTAGTACCCTTCCAGGAAAATAGAACCCCGTGAAATGACTTGAGGCTGACCAAAGTAACCAGCATTCATCATTGTGTATTCCATATTTTAGGTGGGGATCAAGCTTTGCTTTTGCTTTTTATAAAATAATTCAGTAAACTAATGTGGCCTGGGCAAAAATGATGGGACCCTAAACCTAATATTTTGTAGCTCAATCTTTTCAAACTGCAAACAAACAATTTCTGTCGCTCTCAATGAGACTTCTGCATCTACCCACAGGTAGATTGGCCCACTCTTCTTGAGCAAACTGGTCCATGTCCAGTGTGGTGAACACAATGATACCAAACAGCAGAAGCATTCTCCATTTAAATAAGCTAAAACCACTGATTACAAGATAGAAGACGTGATACTATTTACAGAACACCGTTACTTTGAAATATCACTGTGGTCCAATTATGGAAATTCTTTACTAGAGGTGCCAACAAATCTGTCCAGGCCATTTTATCTTTGTAGAATAATGAATGATTTATCTCTTTTCACACTTTCTTTGTTTTACTCTAAGACATACCAAAGACATGCAGGTATACATGAGACAAATGCTTTAAATTTCATCACATTACAGGAGGAACGAAGCTTTGGTTCAATGATCTGTAAGAGTACCAACAAATTTGTCCACAATAGATCAGTCATCCATAGCAATAAAACAGGTTTCATCTTTCAAATAAACAAAAGGGATCCAGTTGCTGTGGAGAACTGATTGCTGAGATGGAATTGGGAACTTGTTTTCAAAAGTGAAACTCAACTAACCTTGTTTAGAACAATGGTGCTGTTAGACAACCAACCAGATATCATCTTACATCAGTTTCTGATCACTCAAAGAAAAGATTGAATGTTATTGGCTCATCCATAGTATATAGTTCCTGCACAATATTTCATTAAATAGTAAATACCTATTTTTTCTAGAACATAAGGCACGGGTGATGTATTTCAGAATGTGCTTTTAAATGTGGTCTTGTTAAACTCTGTAGTGCGTCTATGTGGCTGTTACAACCATTTGTGGCATTTCTGTTATCTGTTTTTTTGTTGCCCCTTGGTATGTGTCAGTTTTTGTGAAAACCACTGAATATCTGACAAGGTGCTTTATGGTCCAGGACATGCAAAGAGAACTGATCATGTGCAATGAGTGGTAACATGTAACAGCCAATCAGATTGTGGCTGACTGACATCAAACCAGTGAAAAATAATTTTGATTGGTCCTTGTGTGTTACTGTACTTGGCATATTGATGTTTGCCTTGGCTGAATAAGCCCAGTGGAAGGTTACATCACTGAAGGTATCCAAAAGATCTGTTGTCCTTATGATTAAAAGCGTCGGAAGAAAGCACTCTTGTTGCCCATAGCAACTAGTTTCTTCCTTCAGTCTCACATACTGCGTTTCACACATTCATTGGTTGCTTTGGGCAACAAGACGGACAATTTCAACTATGAGTCGATCAGCTTCTCCCTTTTTGCTCCAAAGTTTTGCATGAAAAAATGAAGTTACATGTTCCTTAGGGGACTTGAGAGTGCTCCTTTCAGACTTATATGTACATGAGGCCCAGTGTGATTTTTTTCCCATGCATGTTGAGGTCCCCTGATGTCCCAGATCACTTGTTAGTCTCCTGTTTCCGAATGTTTCAGTAAATACATACCGTATGTGTTCCATTTCCAAGCTGATATTTTTAAACAAGCACAAATAAAATTTGTAAATATAATAAACTTAAAAATAAAAAGTTAAATTTTATTTATGATAGTAATACAATATTTTATACACTAAAGCTGCTTGTGTTTTATTGAAAATGAAAATGGTTACATGGCTGGTCAAAGCATGGAGAATATGTACAAGTGTGTATAGATTTGCACATAGGAAATAAATCTTGTTTTGTACAAAATCCAAGGCATCGGGTTGTGGTTTGTTCAATGTCGGAGAGATGTATGAGACAACAGGAGGCCATATTGTATTCTGCTTGAATTCTGTATTCTCTGTGAAAAAAGGAGGAGCCATCATTACTGATTTTACTAATCCTCTGGATTTGTTTTTTGTGTTTTTGAGTCACTGACCCAAAAGGAGTTCCAGTTTCCCTTTCTGTATCAGTGATTCAAAAATTATTGAACGAGAGACATCCATGTGGGCAACAACATTTCTAGAGATTCCAACCAAGCACCATAGTCGCTGATGAACAATCTGATATATGGGCATTCAATCCAATGACTGGTATGGCATTATGTAACATACTGGAATAAAAATGAATGGAACGGGGAATGGATTATGGGGAAGAATGCAGGGAGTGCTTAGGATGGGCCCCAAGTTGGGTTAGATTAGGCAGGTGAACAGTAGAAAGGCATCATGGCACACTCACAAACTAGCATGTAAAACAACTTGTCTCACCACTGAGGACAATGACAGAGGTTTGGATACACGTCTTCTGCAAAGGATGTGTAAGCCGCACTGCCGCGCCAAGGCACCTCTTATAGTGCGGTCCTAACTCTAAACTATGAGAGTCTCCATCTTGGAGCACATGGGGCAGAAGATATCAAATTGGGTGCAGGCCTGTCAGGAGGACGCCCCACCTCCTTAAAGGTACAGAAACACACAAGGGATCCCGCACATCCCCATTGGCAGCTGAGAAACCCCATGCGTCGCTGCACCAAATCGGTAAAGCAAAACAAACGACAAACGCAATCAACAATCCTTTGCAGAAGACGTGTATCCAAACCTCTGTCATTGTCCTTAGTGGTGAGACAAGTTGTTTTACATGCTAGATTAGGCAGGTGGGTACATTAACTGTACTGCTGTTAGCTGGTATTTCTGCTTGTCTTTAAAAGTAATTGAAAATAATTTCCAATTAAAAAAAAGGTTCAGCAAATCCAGGAACACAGTACAGAGAGATACCGTCAAATGCAAATCTTGACTTTATGTGGAAAAAGTCAGACTTGGCCCCACATTCTCCTACCTCCTGATGCTCCCTACTGGAGGTGTGTGGCCTGCATATTGCTAGGGATATGCCTTAGCACAGGAGAAAATGATAACTGCTCAAGGAACTCTTTACAACTCACTGAACTACCTGAAACCTGTAAGCAATCCCCTTGATCATCTTTTGCCTGCCTGCCTGCCTGCAAAATCCTGCTTGGCTAGGGGGAGTCTTCTGCATGCAGCCATTACCCAAATAGAGCCACCCACCAATCTGGTAGACCACAGAATCATTCCAGAATCCTCAGCAAAAAAATAGATCCCCTTCCTCTCCTCATATCCTGCACTTTTATATTTTTGTATTCTGCCAGTAGATGAGCAAAGATGTACTAATGCGCAAAGTACTGAAGCAATTGAGTCAGCAAAACAGCTTGCCAACCAGCATTTTTCAGAAAGGTTTGCAAAGGCATCTCCCATATTTCCCTCATGACAGGTTTACAGGTAATAGCTTTCCTTATCCTTTAACTCCATATGAATATATTATACAGTATATGTCAATTGGTTGCCACATAGGGATTGTGAAGTCAATGCACTGCATAAGTGTCAGGACCAGCATCACAGCTCAAGAAAAAGTCATAGATGTTTTCTCTAAAGGAAGGTACCCGATATACACACAGCTTCTGCCATGATATAATACCCTAATGGCATTCAAATGCTTGTGAGTGACAGCATTGGTGGATGAATGTCTAGGCTAGTCATGAGGTCATAGGGTGCTGCTGACATCACAAAGCTGCGCTCTCTGCTATACAGAGTGTTGCCAGGATACTGACCACACACCTTTTGAACCACTTGGTCACCCTGGGCTTATTGTAAGAATACAAATATCTATAAAAATATTATAACTCCTATTTTTACAAAATGTTCATTCTGAATGGTACCCCAATGCACATATATACAGTAAAGTAAAACGCACCTGCACTATAGTGCAACACAATGCTCGTGATTTGTTGCATTGCCAAAAATGAACCAACTAACTCACCAGTGCACAAACCTGCCCCTTGTAAGGTGTAGAGAAGGTCAGACTGTCAATCACAGCTCAGATGTCAAAGACTCCATGGTTCTTTCTGTGGCAGTCATGTCAGTACTCTCAGCATATCAATGCCAGGGGGAGGGTTTTAGCTTCTAACTTTTGACAAAAAGTCTAACTTTGCATATCACTAATAGTGCTGTTAAGGCTGAATATCTGCGGATAGAAGGAGTACAATGTGAATGCACTGATTGGGCAGATTGTGAGCGCACCAGAATCTGTACATGCTGCGGTGACAGAAAAGTTCAGCATTTATTATTCCCGGCCTTTGATAATCTCCATTCTTCTGCAGAAAGTCGGTCCCACATTGAGACAATTCATTTAAAGAACAAACATAAAATAACTACATGAAGTACTGTCTATAAGTTCCTCTGCAGCTTTTTGGCACATCAAAGCTCCCATCAGCTACTAGATCAATGCTTGCACTTCTGACAGTTCTAAAGAAAGTTGGAATGTTGCAGGAAGGCTCCAGGTATTTTGACATCACTAGCAATGACAGCGATCTAAGCTGCTCCAGATTTTAGAGTTATTCTATTACAGCAAGAAAGAAAAAAAAATCACACAGGCCTGACAGACTACGAGAAAAGCTGTTTCATCGAGTCATATTTATACAGAAGGAAATCAGTTCTTCAGAAGTGAAAAGGGCACTGTAACATTTGCCACAATTCTAAAGCATATTAACCTTCTAAATTGCTTCAGTCAAGCAAGATTTGCTAAGGTGTGCCATGATCTCAGGAGCATTCTCTGTATTCATAATGTAATGTTACGCTTGTTGGCAGTGACCATTCACCATTCTTAAGCTGGCCATAGACCTATAGATTTTCTGCAGATTTTTTTCTATCAGCCTATGGTCAAATGGAAAGAGTGCAACAGATTCCTCCATCTACGCTAAACTGTGTGGATGGAGGAAGCTCCCACTGGGCCAAGCTTCAGTATCTTGCTAGTCGGCCCTGCTGGCTGTCAAAAGATCTGAATAATCTGATTGGATGCTGGCATTGTTCAGGTGTGAATCTGGTATGCAATGGGACTTGGAGTGGTCCATGTTCCATAAATATTCCTCTGTGAGTGACATGGATTATTATTGCACTGGCCACACAAAAAGCACTAGCAGCTGTGAACTGGCCATAACTCTGTACAGCACCTTAGCAGGTATAAGTGACTTGTATTCCAGGATTGAAAATACAAGTTCCAGCATAACCTACTGAAGTCCATGGGAAACAGGCAGACCAGCCAAGTAAAAAGATCTTGAATCAATGCCTAATGTCTAATTTATATGGTCAAAAAATGAATCTCCACTTTTAATATATGTATAACAGCTGCTGAACCTCTAAAGAAATTACTTACAATTGATTCTGCTCATTGATGTTTAAACGTTTTATTTTCCTGCAGAATCAGCTAGTTCGCCGAGCACTGGTCTTGATATCCTGTTTTAGGGTGGCTCCTTTCCCAGGAAAGGAGGCTGTGTGATGACATCCCCTCTTGGGGGCATGTCCCTGACAGCCTGGGCTCACAGAAAGGTGTTTTACCTGTGAACGGCTGCTGCAGATCCCTCTGTCTCCTGTGATTTTGTACTGGACAGGAAGTTCAGGGAAGTTGAGCTGAGAGAGTTTGGAAACATGATGACTATGTGTTTGGGCAAAAATATAAAGAAATACTTTGTTGGGCAATTTATATTTGTTTGATCTGGATTTAGTTATCGCATACATAAACCAGAAATGTAATACATAACATTATATGGTCCTTGGATGTCGTAGCTGTATTACGATCCTTTTTTGGTCTTGTTTGCACCTGCTGATTCTGCCAGTAACAATACCTTCTGTCCCAGGGTGACAATGCTCACTCACTGTACTATATATATCTATATGCAGCATTCTTGCCCTTTCTGCACCACTCAATGAGCTGTATGCACTATTCAGTACAATAGGGCTGAGAGCCTGGGCTGTGTGATGACATCCCCTCTTGGGGGCGTGTTCCTGACAGCCTGGGCTCACAGAAAGGTGTTTAATGATGTTGGCCGTCATTCAACCTAGAAGTGAGGGGCAACGATCGGTGGAGGTTGATACAGGGGACAGCACTGGAATTTGGAGAACATTGTGAGGGTTCAGAAGCAGAGAGTCGTAACCTCCAGTGATCAAGAACTTCTAAAGCTCACAATCAGGCTCAACATACAATGTAGCAAGCATGTAACACCTGGTAATACATCATTGACTAAAGTTCTCTTTGCAGCCTCTGAACAGATATCTGTATTCAACATTTACATAGACATACTGTATGTTCATGACATGAAAAAGCATGTTCTAAATCTTCGTAATCCAGATAGAGTATCACAGAAGGAAAGCACATTTGAATGTTATTACAGGTGCTGTGATCTGGTTCTGCATGGTGGTTACAAGTGTTCTCATCACATTCAAAGGCCTTTGTTTTTCTGCATCAGGACGCCGGCCCTCCTCTGTCTATTATGTTACAGACAGCTTAGTGAGCAGCGTGTCGGGGAAAGACGTACTAAGTCTAATGAATAGCAAGGAGAGTGGAGATAACAGCACAGTTACCTCCTGAGGCCTGCAATCCTCAATTCTATTTAGCTGGGAAGAGCGGCTTTCTGTCAGGGCTGGAAATGTTACTTTGTATCCGGAAAACTGTTGGTCTATTGCTTTGTTTTTCATCCCGTCGCCTTGTAAGCAATTCAGATTTGTATGGCTTTGATGCCTTGGATTTAGAATGTAATGAGTAGGCGGGTGGTCTGGAGACTTGATTACCTTGTGTAACCTTTTCTTCTGTCTCCCAGAATAGCAGCGAATCATTGCCTACTCCTGGCAGATAAGTAAGCTATTATATAACTTTTATAACAGCATTGTGTGAATTCTGATGTTTGGTTTCCAACAAGGGTTTAATTTTTAAAGGTCAACATCACTAAGAGATGACTGGCTGATTAGATGAGCGCAAGATATGCATCGCAGTCATGACTGGCTGGTAAAAACTCTGGCACACTCTTGGATCCTGCCACGTTGCAATTTTTTTCTGTTGTCACTGCTGTCAGACACATAGATGTCTGTGGGGAATGTCTAAGTCCCCGCTCACACCTAGGCCTTTTATCGCACAAAGCTGAGAGAGACAAAATGCTCAAGATAAGGAATACAATTTATTTCTATGGCTACTGTTCACATCTGAGCGTTTTGTTGCTTGTAGCAAAATGCCTGTCACTGGAAAAAGTACATGAGCCACTTTTTGGTCCCATAGACTTTGATGGGAAACTTTGTGCATCAAAACACGCAACAAAATGCTCAGGTTTTGTGCCATAGAAATAAATGGGATTTTTGTGTTGAGAATTTTGTTCAAATCAAAGTTTATTAACCCCTTCATGACTGAGGCCTTTTTTTCATTTTTTTGCACCCATGTTATATTCCACATTTTAGGCCTGAAAATTACTTAAAACCCCCACACATTATATATTTTCTGAATGCCAAGACCCTATAGAATAAAATGGTGGTCGTTGCAAATTTTTATGTTGCGCAATATTAGCGCAACTCCTTATTAAACCCCAAAATTTAGTGATAAATTTAATTAAATGCCCCAAAACACAACAAAATACCCATTTTTAAATGAAATATAAAAGATGAGGTTACAACGAGTAAAACGATACCCAACATGCCCAGTTTACAAATTGCGTGCGGCGAAAAACTGCAGTACCCCGAAAAGTCCACAGAAGACACTTTAAAAGCCCCCATAGGTCATCAATTTAGAGAAACCCCCAAAATACTGGCCCTAGAATTATTGCTCTCACACCGGCGTGCGCGGCGATACCCAACATGTGTAGCGCGTTCGTCGTTTTCATAAGACACCCAGTGTCACCTTTACACTGGAAATAAGCTATTGAAGTGCAGATCGCACTTCAATAGCTTATAGCTGGGCTGCAGGAGCCCAGAAGTCTGTTTAAACAGCCCCGATGCTGGCGACGTACACTGTACGTCATCAGTCACAAAGGGGTTAAGCAGCTCAAACCGAACGTATTCCACCATGCAAGTCATTACAAAACATAGATATTAATTCAGACCTTAATCACATTAGGTAAATTCAAACAGTAGCAACAGTAAAGAAGAACAATCAACCTATATGCTGACTATAGCAAGAAAAAAAGCTTATTATATCAAGAATGAATATCAACATCATGAGACAGAAAGGAGATAGAAAAAGAAACAGAACCACAGACTGGAAGGGATAGAGGGAAGAAGTCCCAGAGTAGAAAGGAAACAGGTAAGGACCAGGGGAGAAGAAGATCAGAAGGGGAACGAAAAAGAAGAGAAAGGGGAGGGGACACCATTCTGGACTATGCTACATACTGTACCAATAGAAGAAAAATGAACAGCATTAAGTAAGAAGAGCTGTGAAAGCAGGGGACAACTTAAACACTATCCAAGCTGCCCACATGTTGGTTAAACAAGCCATACGATCTGTGTCCATAGCAAGCATTTCTTCTATTCGCTCAAGGTCATTGGGGATTGAATGACATTGCCAATGTTTGGTTATCACAGCACAGCACAGCTGTTGTAAACATCCAGAACCATAGTCCAGAAAAGTTTTATAAAAGGACAATTCTACCATATACTGTATGTATACGAGTCAGTTTGTCACTAGAGCAGCGCCGACATAAATCAGAGACGTGCGGAAAAATACAATGAAGGTAGAAGGGGCAAAGATACCATCTAGCTAAAATTTTATAGTTATGTTCCTGAGCCTTACAGGAGATAGATAAAGCATGAGTTAAAACAAAAGATGTTTTCCAATCCTCTGGGGAAAAGGTGTCATTACATTCCGTTTCCCAATATTTCTGAAATAAAACTGGGGAGCGGTCCATATCCCGTAACAGTAGGTGATATAAATGGGAGATCCCATGTATGGGGGTTGAGTTTGAGTAGAAAGCGTCTCAAAATTGGTCCAGGTTTTATGAAGTAGTGCCTTAGGTGTCAGTGAATCATACAAACTGCAAAGTAGTCCATACAAAAACCAGGAACATATTCTACTAGGACATTGGGCAGAAAAATCAGTTAGAGTAATTAGTGAGTCAGCATGTAGAATGTGTCTAATTTGTGGCCAGAAAACCCTATCCCAAGGCCCTAAACTAGAGGAATATAAGCCAGCAGGAAATTGAGGGTTATCTAAAAGCAACGTGAACAGGCCAGGAATTGTGGAAAGGTGAAAATGATCTAATGATTTCAGCCAACACTGCAATATGGCTAATGTGACAGGAAACCCCCTCTGAATGTCCGCTGTAGGCACCTACGGAGACCAGAGTAGTGCCTTAGGATGCTGTAAGAAATTCAAATTCAGAGCCATTGTTTATCATTTTCTTAATGGAACCCGTCAAGGATACGGGCCAACAATACGGTTCTATGATACGAGGCAAAATCAGGTAAACCAGCCCTCTTTTCGTCTATTGGCTTGAGAATTTTGTCGTGCTTAGCTTTGACCGACACACGCCTAGGTGTGAACGGAACCTAAGGGCCCATTCAAACCTGTCTGTTTTGGTGCACTGCGTTAACACATATTGGAGGGAAATTTTTAAAAACTGGAGCAGACAAAATCTGGAGCAATTGCCAAGGGCAACCAATCAGCTTTTCTCTTCAGTTTGTTTAGTTAAGCTTTGAAAATGAAAGAGAGAAGCTGATTCTCTTCAGTTTGTTTAGTTAAGCTTTGAAAATGAAAGAGAGAAGCTGATTGGTTGCCATGAGCAACTGCTCCAGATTTTGTCTGCTTCAGTTTTGATAAATTTCCCTCATTGTGCCACTCTAATGCATGCTAAAGCACATAACATTACCCCAATGCACTGCTCTGCAAAGGTGTGTTTCGGACCTAATACTCACACCTTTTAGGAAGGTTCAAGCCTACAAGTGCCAAAAAAGCTCAGGGCAAAACATTAAAATAGTGTGCTTATTTTATCTTTTAACCTAACTTTCAAGCCCTCGAATGGCTGCTGTCATAGCCGATCACATGTGCAGCACCATGGCAACTTCAATGCAAATAGAGGC
Source organism: Nanorana parkeri (assembly GCF_000935625.1). NCBI lineage: Eukaryota > Metazoa > Chordata > Amphibia > Anura > Dicroglossidae > Nanorana > Nanorana parkeri. Next base: position 4,251,116 of record NW_017306269.1, read on the forward strand.
CAAGATAGCACTTTTCCTGCCCGTATTACTATAGGGATAGGAGGTTGTATTTCCACTTTAACCAACACCTTAGAATTAGCAGCGGCGTTGTCAGCCTGCCACACAAGCTCCTTCAGTTGGCCCCTGGGCTGCCTATTAGGTCTGTCAGAAAGGTAGCCCAAAACCCAACTGAAGGCTGTTGATATTTAGGTCTCTTCCTTTTTTTAATGTTAAAATCTGATGACCTATCAGCCCCTTATTTTGAAGTAAAAATACAGGTGGCCCTAAACTACCCACATGTGGAAGTTCTGCCGGGGTGACATTCCGAAGCCCTGCTCGGTGTGGCTATGAGAAATTATATAACATGCACAATGTACGGTACATTGACTTTCAGGCTTTACCAGTTCGATAAATAACACTTCAGGATTATATAAACACTAGGGATGCACCGATACTAGTATCAGTATCCGTGGCGATACTAAGTATTTTGGCGAGTACTCGTATTTGGCCAAATGCTCTAAAACTTACCTCCGACACCGGGCACTGCCTATAGAGCATGGAGCCGGCTTCCTTTTCAAATAGGAAACCGGGAGGTGGGTTATGATCTGCCTCCCGGCTTCCTGATTGGCTAGCAAGTGGGCTTCATTTGTTGCTAGGCAGCCTGGCTTTCTGACCAATCAGGAAGCCGGACAGCACCTGATGACATGCCGCCCGGCTTCCTGATTGTTTAGGAAGCCAGGCAGCCTACATTAGAACACCGGCTTCACAGGCAATCAGAAAACCAGGCCATGTCATTATCCGCCGCCCAACTTCCTGATAATCGAGACACACAGCACCGGTATTCGGTATCGGCGAGTACCAGAAAAAAATATCGGTACTTGCACTTGATAGCGAAAAACCGGTATCGGTCCATGCCAAATAAAAACATATTACCAAGGATGCGCAGGGCCGTTCACCAGCCCTCCTGTCCTATCCTTACCTCCTATCACAGGTAACTTGTTAGCCTTAAAGCCTGTGTCAATGGGCTTTTGTTTGCTTTAAGCAGGTTTTGCATTCCCAAGTCTATAGGCATCTATAGTCCAGCTGTTGTGGAACTACAAATCCCATGAGGCATTGCAAGATTCTCACAGCCACAGGCATGACTCCCAGAGGCAAAGGCACAATAGGACTTCACCACAGCTGGAGGGCCGAGTTTTCCCACCCCTGTACAAATGCTATATAAAATACAGCTGGGCCACAATCAGTTTACTTATTTTACCATAATTGTTTTCTAATCCACTCTAGACACAGCACACACAGACCACCTCACAGGGTCAGTAGGAGGGCAGCAAGCATGTGCTTCCTAAAAGCTGTGCTGTGTGTAACTTCCTTTCCCTGTGCCTTCTACATGGCTTTTACATTCAATATGCCAAGGCAGATTTGAATCTGATTGGTTGCTGTGATAAACATATTTGTATTGGGGTTTTGGGTCTCCCAGCATCACCAGCAGATGTGTTTCAGGATTACCAACAAATAGTAGAGTGATGGACTAAAAGCAATACATGGACAAACAATTGAACTATAAAGCAGGTAGGATATGCTCCAGTGGCGGGACTATCACCATAGCAACCCAGGCGGCCGCTATGGGGCCCGGGGCACAGGGGGGCCCGGCCAGGAACAAAGGGGTCCCCCTGATGCCGTGTCGCAATGACATTGCAGGCTGCAGGACTGTCACTGGCGGCTGTGAGGAGGAATGCGCCGCCATACAAATTTTGCTATGGGGCCCTATGATTGCTAGTTATGTCTCTGATATGCTCCCTGTATACATCTCAGGGTTTGAATTTCAATTTTGGCCGTAGTGTAAAAATTTGTCATAAAGAGCAGTAAATTGGTATTTTTCCAGAACAAACAGCAACCATAGGCATCTGTGTGTCAGCTTTGCTGTATAATAAGGAATAATGTATAAATTATTAAGAACATTACAATTCCCCTCGGAGTTCTATGACCCGGCCCTGCGGCTTTTCTACATGTATACAGTTGCTGAACTCCATGGTGAATCCCAATGTCTTTATTATGATGATTACAGCAGGTCGTATGTTCTCCTATACATGGTTTACTGGTTATCTCCATCTGTTCTTTTCAAGGCTGACACTTTTTTATGGGTCATATATAACTCTCCCTGCCCTGTCCTCCATAATGTTTGCCTCATCACATTCCAGAACCTTCCATGTGTTCCTCTCCTATAACACATTATTAGATCTCACTTTGTTTTTCATTTTCATTAGGCGGCTCCTTTATGAGCTTAACGCTACATCTTCCCATGGCGTACTCTACTTAAACAGGCATGAGCCACTTTTTAATCTTCCAAAACCCCTGATGATTAAGCTGTTACCAGCCATTCTTAACTGAACCTCAGCTCTTCCTTCAGGCATCCTGTGAATGCTAATAGAAGTTCTGCTTCTTCCGTGTAATAATGGGTTTAGGTGCATAAATCTAAATGATTGCTATTATTTAAAGCCGAACTTCAGGCAGATATAAAAGACGCAAATGAATGCAGCTCTGTAATAATTCATACATCATGAAATGTGTTTTATAAATGTAAGCAGCATAAGTATCTGATTGTGACCTGCCCTCAGACTCTTGCTGCCCCTGTACAGCAGAGCTAAGAGTGTGAGAGGGTGAAGCAGCACAAGAAGCCAGAAGCATGCTGATAAGAGAAGAGGGAACAGAGTGACTGAGTGATGACCTCATCACTGTGCTGCTTCTCCTACCAATGTCCAGTACCAAGCTGTGGTGGGTCCCGGATGACCTGGCAAAAGAAGTAATGGGTTGAAAGATGCTGGCATTGGCATGGGAACAGCAATAAGCAGGAAACCTCTGGATTGAAGTTCAATATTGCAGCAAAACATGTTTTTTTTTTTTTTTAAATCTTTTGATAGGATATTCTTTTTTATCCTGTTGTTTTTGGTTGGATTTATGCTTTAAGGTCTTTACACAAGAGCTTTATAGACTAAAACAATGAAGGTGTCAAACATTAAAAATAACTTATCTGATTAATAGTGTAAAAGATGTGTCTTCGTTAGGGCTGCAGCTAACGATTATTTTCATAATCGATTAGTTGGCCGATTATTAAGTTCGATTAATCGGATAAAAAAAAAAAAAGGCTCCAGTGATTGACGACTAGTTTGTGTTAAGATTGTAGTCCATCACGGGAGCAAGCTTGGCGCGGTGGAAGTAAAGAAAAAGTGTGGTGTGCAATATAGTACATTATACAGCGGCGCAGTGCAGAATACCAGCAGCTATAGAGGAATGTAGCAATAGTACATTATACTATAATGTACTATTGCTGGGATTTGTAGTCCTCTACCTTACACAGCAGTTTGCATTGAAGACTTTGGATACCCCGTACAACGTACATAATGTAACAAGCCCGGGAAAGGAAAGATAAAGATCTTGTTACTGGGTGAATTTACGGTTTGTGGGTACACAATGGTGTGTGGACATCAGGAGTCACCTCTATCAAGCAATATAAAAGGGAGCATGAAAAGTACTGCTGGGTCCAGCTCTGTGCAGGCATCCCGCCCAGCTCACTGACGTCACTGGTTGTCAGGAGCTGGGCAGGAAACCAGGCAAAGCCAGTGAGCTGGGTGGGACGCCGGCCAGAGCATCACAGGGCCAGAGCATGACTCTCTGCCCAGAAAGGGAGCAGCAGGCACACCTGCCGCCCCCCCCACGTGACCCAATGAGATGCTGTCTCAGGCAAGCGCCTCAGGCTGCCTAATTTTAGAGATGGCCCTGGTGGCTCCCCACAGATAGTAAGTGTTAAATGGTCATTTATTGTGGGGGGTGTTAAAGTAGAGAAACACCTTATTCCTCGTATAGCCAACAGCAGGCGCTACCTTCTGTTCTGACTGTGGATGAGCCCTCATAATGCACAACCGCAGCTGTTTGCCTGGAGAAGAGGCTATTAGTTAACAGGTCCCAGGCACCACTTACCGGTTCACATTTAAGCAGCACGATGGCAGCTGGGGTCCACAAACAGCAATTCCAGCCTCCATCCCCCAATCCTTGCCCCTTGGGTTACCTACATCAGAATCTCCTGGTGATATGACCACAGGGGGTTATCAGGACAAGAATCGCTGCCATTGGTGATGCAGGACATTTACTTTATACTCAGGGTAGAACTAAATATTGCAATACTCTACATTATTTCTAGGCCACCTACTCCCCAGAGAGGGGCGATTCTCCCCTCATAATCACCCCATTGGATTCCACTAGATGACCAGAGGTCCCCCAGGTGAAGGAAGCTCCTGCTCTCTTTGAGGGGGCTCTGACGTTAATGGGTGATTGTTACTTCGGAAGTGTGATGGGTGCACCACTTTAAGGCCGGCAAAGACCAGTCACATGTTTAATTGTTCAGATTCAACCATCTTCCATGCCTGTCTTGACCTGGACAATACTGGTGCTGGCTGCGCGGGGCAAATGTAGACATATGCATATGAAGACTTCAGGTTAGGATTCGGGGCTGGTGGATATGCTTGGACTTAGATGGGAACGAGACTGGCAGATCTCTATAGGGATCAGAGGCGATTCAATGATAAAATGCTATCAGTGGTAGCAGATATAAGATCAGCAATAATAGCAATACAATGGACGTTCTTATAGAAAAACATACAGAGTTCTAGAAGGGGGAGAACAAATCTTTCTGTGAAGGAAATGCTGTGAAAAATTACCACTTTATAAATATACCCCTAAAAGGTTATGTACTAAAAGGTTATGAAGCTGCCAGACTCATCCACTTGACCAACCGCTCAGTGTCTGCAACCCCCCTCTGCCAATCCCTGCACTGGCTTCCACTCGCCCAGAGGATAAAATTCAAAATATTAACAGTCACTTATAAAGCCATCCACAACTCTGCCCCCGGATATATCTCAGACCTTGTCTCAAAATATCACCCTAACCGTCCACTCCGCTCTTCCCTAGACCTCCTGCTTTCCAGCTCCCTAGTCAACTCCTTCCATACTCGCCTCCAGGACTTCTCTAGAGTCTCCCCCCTCCTCTGGAACTCTTTACCCCAACCTGTCCGTCTATCTCCCACCCTGACTGTCTTTAGGCGCTCCCTGAAGACTCTTCTCTTCAGGGAAGCCTATCCCACCTCAACCTAACCACTGAACCATCACATTCTCAAACAATTCATCCCCACACAGCTACCTCCTCATGTATCATTTCCCCCTCCTCTTTTAGATT
>NW_017306269.1:4257216-4265586 GCF_000935625.1 Nanorana parkeri
AGCTGCCAGACTCATCCACTTGACCAACCGCTCAGTGTCTGCAACCCCCCTCTGCCAATCCCTGCACTGGCTTCCACTCGCCCAGAGGATAAAATTCAAAATATTAACAGTCACTTATAAAGCCATCCACAACTCTGCCCCCGGATATATCTCAGACCTTGTCTCAAAATATCACCCTAACCGTCCACTCCGCTCTTCCCTAGACCTCCTGCTTTCCAGCTCCCTAGTCGACTCCTTCCATACTCGCCTCCAGGACTTCTCTAGAGTCTCCCCCCTCCTCTGGAACTCTTTACCCCAACCTGTCCGTCTATCTCCCACCCTGACTGTCTTTAGGCGCTCCCTGAAGACTCTTCTCTTCAGGGAAGCCTATCCCACCTCAACCTAACCACTGAACCATCACATTCTCAAACAATTCATCCCCACACAGCTACCTCCTCATGTATCATTTCCCCCTCCTCTTTTAGATTAGATTTAGTAAGCCCTCAGGGGCAGGGCCCTCCTTACCATCTTGTCTTGAATTATATTGTAATTGTAATGTCTTCCTTACATTGTAAAGCGCTGCGCAAACTGTTGGCGCTATATAAATACTATGTAATAATAATAATAATTATGTACTATGGACCGATCGGGTCTTAATGCATTGCAGAAGGCTGCATTGCTGTGGTGATACTCATTCAGTGAATTAAAAGACTGGCTGAACAGATTTACAAATATTCTGGCAGGAAAAACAGCTCCCTTATACTAAAGCAGCTTGCCCGGAGTTCCCCTTTAACAAGCGTGCATTCAGTATATAGTATTCAGTTAATGCACCTATTTGGTGTCTATGAACGGCTTTAAAAGGCAGATATCCCACAGAAGGGAATTAGGTGCGGTAGGCCGTGAAATTGCATTCTTCAGGGCACGTCTACAGTAATGCAGAGAAACGTATGACAAAAATGCCATGTAACAGTCATGCAAAGAACTCGTATTTACACAGGAAAAATAGAAATTAAAGGGTAAGTCCACCCAACATATGAAATCAGCTGATATAGAGTTGACATAAATGTAAACCCGATCACTAAATTCTCATTTCTGCTTTCACGGGAATTCGTTTTTAAATCTGGAACTTGGTGATCCTGACATGAAGGTCCTTGTTCAGGCGCTTCCTGTTATAGGGTGACAACGATCTGCGTCTGCCCCCAATTGTGCTCCTGTGTGGTCACCCTGTCACATGCTTTCCAAATGTAAGCTACAAGCAGTCGTTTCATCACACATTACCCGGACATGGTGCACTGATGTCAATAGCAGGAAACTCACCCTGAGAAATGCCATGCCGCCATCGCTGGAGTACATGTAGATAGGAAGTGGCTGCAAAAGAGGCTGCAGGAGATCAGCAGCACCAAGAGGCAACAAAGGATAAAAGTGAAAACAGTATTTTCTAAAAAAAATAAGACAATAATATATGATCTGCACACAAACTGAATGCCATCCAGAGAAGGGTTTACATCTACTTTGTATTAACTCGCGGTTTCCCGTGTCCCTTTTCTGAGGTCTCTGTGCTGGAATTTCCAAAAAAAAAACCCTAAAAGTAAAAAAAATTGAAATCACATATAAAAAAAATAAAATGTTTTTTTAAGCCCCCCCACGCCCACATACACACACGTACAAAAGCAAACATGCGTCAAGTACGCCTATGTGCGAATACGACGATTGCGCCACCCAGGTCGGAGTGCGAGCAATCATTCTAGAGCTGCTAATCCCTGTAAGTCCCCTGAGCAGTTTATCGCACAATTTCCGTGCGATATCGCTCAATGTAGCTTGTCCAATGCATTCCAATAGAGCTGCTCACATCTCTTAGCTCAATGTAGCCTGTAGCTCGTCGCTGCAGCTTGTCGCTTGTACATGACCCTTTTTTTCGGCGGATGTCGCGTGATTCGGCCCCAATAGACTCTATGGTGTCGCGCAAAATCGTGCATTACCGGCGATATTATGTGACAGAAGGGTCACTTTTGCACTGCAAAATGTAAGGAAAGAATGATGTCACATCAAGATCGCTGTTGATTGGTTACAGCCCAATGTACGACGAGGTCCCACCCAAAAAACACGATATGTAGCGCGATAAAATGTGCAATGTCGCTCAATATCGCGCAAGGTTGCTCAAAGCCGTTCAACACGAAATCGTGCGGAAAAACGTGCAATACCCATATCGCTCAGTGTGAATGGGGCCTTAACACTGGAAATTTGGCGTATGGTAGCTTTTTGCGATTTGACGGGCGCACGCAATTTTAAGGCTTGACATGTTTGGTATCTATTTACTAGGAGCATCTTTTATATTTTTCAAAAAAATTGGGTAATAATAAATGTTTCATAACATAAGAATAATAAAAAAATGTTTGGTATTTTATCTTTATATAGTAAAACATAAAAAATCCCAGTGCTGAATAAATACCACCAAAAGAAAGCTCTCTGTCCTCCAAAAAATGATATAAAATTCATTTCAGGACAACGTTGCATAGCTTAGCGCTGTAGCTAAGCAAAGTAGCTTAGCGCTGAATACTGAAAAAAATGGCCTGGCCAGGAAGGGGGTTTAACACTCCGGTCTTTAAAGGAGAACTATGAGGTGAGTGTTTTTCACTCACCTCATAGATCTAGCCGACCTGTGACAATGAGACTGTCACAGGTCGGCTCAGTAGATCGGGAGGTGAGCGAACACATACCGGCGTTTGCTCACTTCTCGATCCTGTCACGGCTCTCTGCCGTGACGGGGAGGGGCTGGATTCCTCCCTCCCCACTACGATCCTCCAGCGCTGACTGGGGGAACAGACGGGGGAGGGGGCGGGTACAGCTGGCTCTGCCTCTAGATATGCAGAGCCAGCTGTCAGTCACGCAGCTGCGCGGATCCCGGCATAATTGTCGGGATCCGCTTCAGCTGCGGCGTCTCAGTATAACGCGAGCTACAGCTCGCGGTATACTGAGCCTAGGGTGACGGGAGGACGCTAGTTTGTGTCCTCCCGTTACCCTAAGGAGAACTATGGGGAAAAGCCTTAACCCCATAGTTCTCCTTTAAGTGGTTAAAGGGGAAAACATGAATAAATGTGCATAATGCAGAGATGTGCTACGTATTGTTTTGTATAATTTTTTTTAATATACATTGTTATTTTGCCCTGACATTTTATTTGATAAATGATTTTAGCATATTCATATATTTACTTATTAATATTTATCAAAGATTATGTGAACATTATAGACATCAGGCATAACAAAGTAGGAGTGACTGATGTCTTCTTAATAAAGCAAAGACCTATAACCGCGTAAAGACTGTTATGTATATTACAGCTACAACATGCAATTTGCAGCCGCTCAGCGCTGTGATGGAACACCCAAGGGTATTGAGCAAATTAGAAAGTTGGATTATCCTCATTCAGAATACTGCCACATTCCAGCTGCCTTTCATGATGCTCAGACATCGTCCCCTGATACATATAGAACTTAACAAGGTTTCTGATATTCCACTGTATGCATTTTCAATGTTCTCCACACAACGCAAGTAACAAGTGGTAAGAATGGAACACGTTACACCAATTATTGTCTCTCTGGACTACCGAGGGCTCTGAACCAAACATCAATAGAAATGTTGTTCAGCAATAAAATGTATAATTCATGAACAAAGACTTTGCTTCAGCAGAGAAGGCATTGTCATGGGTCACAGGAAAAAGATCTCAATGTTTGCTACTTTTCCGATATAAGAGTGTACCTCTGGCCAAATCATTCTCACTTCATATTTGTATAATGTGGGAAAATCTCCCCTTATTGATATTCCTGGGGAGACGACGGGGGAAATCTGTGAAACAGTGAAGAAAAACTTAGCGTGATATTAAAGTCAAAAGGTTTTTATTGTATTTCACATGCTGAATAAATCACTTACAATGGATGCTGATTCTTGATAATTAGAAGTTTAAGTTTCCTGCAGAATCATTTGGTCCTCTGAGCACTGGTCCTGATATGCTGTTTTAGGGCAGCTCCTTGCCCTTGCAGGCTCCTATGGAGACACCCTTGTGTGTGCTAGTAAGTCGACGGTGTCTCCACAAACACACAGGCACAGCAAGGCAAACCATTCCCCTGCTCCCCCTCCTTCCTCCTCCCTTCTCCAAGCAAGTAGATAGATGGCTGCTGGAGACTGCACTGTCTCTTGTGACCTTGTACTGGATAGGAAGTTCAGAGAAGCCGATCTGAGAGAGCTGGAGCATGTTTGGAAACATGATTTTTAAGTGCAAATATAAAGAAATATATGGCTGGACAATGTGTATTTGTTTGATCTGGATTCATTATTGAAAAAAGTTTGAGAATGTAATAGTACTTTCATCAGCAATGGCAGCTTATACATTCCTTTCAAGGCCAACTCTGCCTACACCTGGTATTTCAGTTTTGCCTGTTTGCTGGCAAGCTTTTAGAACGTGCCATGGACATGAAACTGCAGTTAAAAGATCCAACCATATTAAGATATTTCTTAGAAGATTATGTAAACATACACAAAAGCATTGGGGTTGAAAGTCAATACACGATGCAGACAAAGCCGGCGCAGAACTTGCAATAAAATAACAGCAATTGGTCAAGATAGTCCCCCCAAGGTCAGTCAGCCAATAGGTGATACGTAGTTCAATGGGCACAAGGTCAGTCAGCCAATAGGTGATACGTAGTTCAATGGGCACAAGGTCAGTCAGCCAATAGGTGATACGTAGTTCAATGGGCACAAGGTCAGTCAGCCAATAGGTGATACGTAGTTCAATGGGCACAAGGTCAGTCAGCCAATAGGTGATACGTAGTTCAATGGGCACAAGGTCAGTCAGCCAATAGGTGTCTACAAGACCTTTTGGTGGTCAATTACCAACATTATGTTGATCAAAGAGCCCCACCAGAACTTTCAGTTCCTCTGTGCTGCCATTATGGAAGATAAGGTGATAAGGTGTCGAAACTAGAGTGAGACTCCAGGCCCAAAAATCCAATCCATTCTCCCAGTATGGCCATTTCCTGCTGATACCTAGTGACTCGTTGACTTACTTTGAACATTTTGCTCAGTTCTATGTAGCAGTTAATGTTTCAATCTATGGCTTGTATCTCTCACTGGATCCCACCGCTGCCAATTATTATCAAGGATCACAAAACAGGAGGAGATTCCAGGCTCAAAATTCCATATTAATTTACAAACACAGTCTGCCTCTTTCCGGATGTCCTGGAAGTGAGTGAGGCACCCGTCCGAACAGCCTCACGTCCTCCAGGGAAGCCCGTGACATGTCACGCTATGCGGGCGGGGGCCGGGGGAGGAGCTACCTTTAGGATGCGATCGTGCAGATCGCATAGGACAATACGTTATGGCATTGCCGTATTGTGGCCGCTGCCATAACGTATTATACTATGCGATCCGATCGGCAATTTTCTGCGGGCAGCGGGCTCAAGGGGCAGATGCTTCGGGCCCCACAACCTTTATTGGGCCCGGGGCAAGTGCCCTCTTTGCCCTGCGTTAAAGACGGCCCTGACAACATGTACAGTATCTGAGCAAGAAGAGATTCAACCCAATGTAAAATTCCACATTTCTACACACTAATAAATGTTCATTAAATTTTCCCCCTTTAAATTGGTTGGCACATTCCTTGTTCATCCGCTCTGCATAGGGCCATTATAACACCTGTTGATGTAGCCACATTTCCTCGACGGAGTCTACATAGTGTACAACAGTAGAACAATTACATTTTTGTTATAGTCTTAAATCGACAGAAAACTTGCCAATTAAGTCTCCAAATGTATAGAAAACAAACTGGTATTTCAACCCAGCAGTGCGTATCCAAAGCATAGACTGGATTCACACTTTTGGAAAAGACTTGTAGGTATTTACAATTATGAAATGGACTAGTGTGGATTAATGGACTGATCTGGATGTGCACATTTGCAATGGACTGGTCTGGATTCAAACTTTGAAAAGCACTAGTCTGGATTAAATGTTTGGAATGGATTGGTCTGAATTCACACGTTTGGAATGGACTGGCCTGGATGCACATGTTTGCAGTAGACTGACCTGGATTCACACTTTTTGAAAGGACTGTTCTGGAATTAAATGTTTGAAATATATTGGTCTGAATTTACACATTTGGAATGGACTGGCCTGTATTCACTCTTTTAAAATCTATCCCATGTTTCCCATTGTTAAAACCAATCACGATGCAAATCTCATCCGAAGGGGAAGCACACGGATTCTCCACATGTTCTGTTTGATAAATCCCATCAAATGTTTCTCGGCTTTCCTCAATCAGCTGTAAATATCTGTAAGTGTTTCAGAAGAGCTCATATGACAAATATGGTCTCTCAATCGCTCTTGGGGTTGATAAATGTTACTATAATGACTCTTCAGCTCTAGAAGAGATCTATCAGTTTAAATGCTGCTCTTCTTGGCTGCCAAATCCCACTATAGTTTTGTCATTAATTCTGCATCTGGCTTTGTTTCAGAGAAGACGACAGTCTATGTTTTCTATATAGTTGCATCTAAGATTTTCTGGCTCTTTGGTGTGCTTATATGGCTATTTCAAACATGCGGGACCAGCTGTTGTTCAGACAGTGTGTTTTCTTTACTGAAACAAGAGAAACTCTACCCAAAACTCATTTAAAGAGGAACTTTACACATACCTTTAAAATGACAACAAAGACATCTTTAGAAATGTTTAGTAATTACATCTACAAACAAAAAGATACTTCTAGATAATTGTCCGCTATTTATTCTTTGCATACCTTATTTTTCCTCCCCATTCTTCTCACAATGGCCATTTTTACTAAGGGCCATTTTTACTAAGGGCAGATTAATATATCTCCCTTTACTTCCTGGAGCTCAGGCACATGTGACTAGGACATCCTGCACATTATCTCAGGGGAGGAAAAAGCCTTTCCCTGAGATTGCGTGTTATTGCAGATGAGATTTCCCAGCAATGCACTGCCGATGTAACCTTCCCAGGATGCAACGCCTGGGCACAATACATCACTAATGCCCAAGAGTATTTGTAAGTAAAAGCAAAATATGTTTGTATAACTAATGAATGTCAGATGATTTCATTTTAGCATGTAGAGCTGCATCAAGATGTGATTTTTTTTTTTAAATCAGATAGTTTTTATTGGCTTTTTCATTTTTTTAACAACAAACATAGACACCTGCAGTAAATTGTACATGACCAGCATAGACGTACTCAACATGGGAATACAAAATCATATACAGAGAATACAGTAGCAAGTATCAAGGGCAGGGATGTCAAACGAAAACACATACATATAAAAAGGGGGAAAGGGAAAAACAAAAACAAAAAAGGTAAGGGGGAATAGTAACCAGCCTCTACCACAAGGCACTGCACATTTCACTATGTACGGGTCAATACTTACAGACATATATCAAAAGTGATTGTGAATAAACCCTCTACACCAGTTGCACTCCCACGTCTCCAGTGTTTTAGTCATCCCAGGAGAGGGTTGCGTTCCTATCCAATAGGTCATAAGGGGAGAGTCAAGGGGGTACCCCAGCAGGGCGGGTGGACAACCATTCGGACCAAATTGAGTAAAATCTATGAATGACACCCCTTTCTTGGTACGTAATACGCTCAAATGCAATAGTTCTATCAAGCTCCTCCTTCCAGTCGGAAACCGTAGGAGGAGACCGAGAGATCCACCTACGGACAATGAGACGGGTGGCTGTAAACAATGCCCGCCTAAGGGCCAACACCAGTGGAGGATCAAATTGTGAATCTGCATCGAATACACCCAAAAGGCACATAAGTGGAGAGGGCGTCAGGCGGACACTGAAGACAGAATTAAGCGTATGCACGACCTGTGTCCAGTAACGCACCAATTTCGGGCAGCGCCATAGTAAATGGATCAGGGACCCCTGATGGAAACCGCACTTGGGACAGAAGGGATCCTCACGGTAGCCTATCCTAAAAAGGAATTCCGGAGTACGGTACGTCCTATGTACTATGAACAGTTGCGTCAGTCTATGGGTGGGTGAGAGGGAAACCTGAGTAACATTCTCCAGGATCTCATCCCATAACTCATCCGAAAAGGTACCCAAGTCATCCACCCATCCTGTTCTGCACTTCAAGGGGCCCTGTGCCACCAATTTAATTAAAAACTGTGAGTACATTAATGAAATCAGCCCCTTGGTACTTGTAGAGGTAAACAATGTGTCGAAGAGCGGTGTATGCGAGAACCTCGGGGCCCCCCGAGGAAACTGCGCTCGGAGTGCGTGGCGCACCCGGAGATACCCAAAAAAACAGTTGGTGTGTATCTGAAACTCAGCCTGTAGATCCTTAAAGGAGCGTATAGCGTCCCCCTGATACAACTGATTTACAGTATAGATACCCG
>NW_017306269.1:4267424-4273023 GCF_000935625.1 Nanorana parkeri
CAAGGTCAGTCAGCCAATAGGTGATACGTAGTTCAATGGGCACAAGGTCAGTCAGCCAATAGGTGATACGTAGTTCAATGGGCACAAGGTCAGTCAGCCAATAGGTGATACGTAGTTCAATGGGCACAAGGTCAGTCAGCCAATAGGTGATACGTAGTTCAATGGGCACAAGGTCAGTCAGCCAATAGGTGTCTACAAGACCTTTTGGTGGTCAATTACCAACATTATGTTGATCAAAGAGCCCCACCAGAACTTTCAGTTCCTCTGTGCTGCCATTATGGAAGATAAGGTGATAAGGTGTCGAAACTAGAGTGAGACTCCAGGCCCAAAAATCCAATCCATTCTCCCAGTATGGCCATTTCCTGCTGATACCTAGTGACTCGTTGACTTACTTTGAACATTTTGCTCAGTTCTATGTAGCAGTTAATGTTTCAATCTATGGCTTGTATCTCTCACTGGATCCCACCGCTGCCAATTATTATCAAGGATCACAAAACAGGAGGAGATTCCAGGCTCAAAATTCCATATTAATTTACAAACACAGTCTGCCTCTTTCCGGATGTCCTGGAAGTGAGTGAGGCACCCGTCCGAACAGCCTCACGTCCTCCAGGGAAGCCCGTGACATGTCACGCTATGCGGGCGGGGGCCGGGGGAGGAGCTACCTTTAGGATGCGATCGTGCAGATCGCATAGGACAATACGTTATGGCATTGCCGTATTGTGGCCGCTGCCATAACGTATTATACTATGCGATCCGATCGGCAATTTTCTGCGGGCAGCGGGCTCAAGGGGCAGATGCTTCGGGCCCCACAACCTTTATTGGGCCCGGGGCAAGTGCCCTCTTTGCCCTGCGTTAAAGACGGCCCTGACAACATGTACAGTATCTGAGCAAGAAGAGATTCAACCCAATGTAAAATTCCACATTTCTACACACTAATAAATGTTCATTAAATTTTCCCCCTTTAAATTGGTTGGCACATTCCTTGTTCATCCGCTCTGCATAGGGCCATTATAACACCTGTTGATGTAGCCACATTTCCTCGACGGAGTCTACATAGTGTACAACAGTAGAACAATTACATTTTTGTTATAGTCTTAAATCGACAGAAAACTTGCCAATTAAGTCTCCAAATGTATAGAAAACAAACTGGTATTTCAACCCAGCAGTGCGTATCCAAAGCATAGACTGGATTCACACTTTTGGAAAAGACTTGTAGGTATTTACAATTATGAAATGGACTAGTGTGGATTAATGGACTGATCTGGATGTGCACATTTGCAATGGACTGGTCTGGATTCAAACTTTGAAAAGCACTAGTCTGGATTAAATGTTTGGAATGGATTGGTCTGAATTCACACGTTTGGAATGGACTGGCCTGGATGCACATGTTTGCAGTAGACTGACCTGGATTCACACTTTTTGAAAGGACTGTTCTGGAATTAAATGTTTGAAATATATTGGTCTGAATTTACACATTTGGAATGGACTGGCCTGTATTCACTCTTTTAAAATCTATCCCATGTTTCCCATTGTTAAAACCAATCACGATGCAAATCTCATCCGAAGGGGAAGCACACGGATTCTCCACATGTTCTGTTTGATAAATCCCATCAAATGTTTCTCGGCTTTCCTCAATCAGCTGTAAATATCTGTAAGTGTTTCAGAAGAGCTCATATGACAAATATGGTCTCTCAATCGCTCTTGGGGTTGATAAATGTTACTATAATGACTCTTCAGCTCTAGAAGAGATCTATCAGTTTAAATGCTGCTCTTCTTGGCTGCCAAATCCCACTATAGTTTTGTCATTAATTCTGCATCTGGCTTTGTTTCAGAGAAGACGACAGTCTATGTTTTCTATATAGTTGCATCTAAGATTTTCTGGCTCTTTGGTGTGCTTATATGGCTATTTCAAACATGCGGGACCAGCTGTTGTTCAGACAGTGTGTTTTCTTTACTGAAACAAGAGAAACTCTACCCAAAACTCATTTAAAGAGGAACTTTACACATACCTTTAAAATGACAACAAAGACATCTTTAGAAATGTTTAGTAATTACATCTACAAACAAAAAGATACTTCTAGATAATTGTCCGCTATTTATTCTTTGCATACCTTATTTTTCCTCCCCATTCTTCTCACAATGGCCATTTTTACTAAGGGCCATTTTTACTAAGGGCAGATTAATATATCTCCCTTTACTTCCTGGAGCTCAGGCACATGTGACTAGGACATCCTGCACATTATCTCAGGGGAGGAAAAAGCCTTTCCCTGAGATTGCGTGTTATTGCAGATGAGATTTCCCAGCAATGCACTGCCGATGTAACCTTCCCAGGATGCAACGCCTGGGCACAATACATCACTAATGCCCAAGAGTATTTGTAAGTAAAAGCAAAATATGTTTGTATAACTAATGAATGTCAGATGATTTCATTTTAGCATGTAGAGCTGCATCAAGATGTGATTTTTTTTTTTAAATCAGATAGTTTTTATTGGCTTTTTCATTTTTAAAAAATATACAGGAGTTGAGGCATCCAGACCATTTTATTCAAATTTACTCTGCCCACAACAGACAGGGGTAGTTTAAGCCAAGCTTTGCGTTGGATTTTGAATTTTTGAAGTAGTGGCATCAAGTTAAGAGGGAGATAGTCTAACAGTGATGGAGTAATGCAGATTCCCAGGTACAGGATGGAATTTTGGGTTGGGATAAAGGAGAGCTCCTGAGACAGAGGAGCCGGCAAGGGATCTAGGGGGAGCAATTAAGATTTATCCCAATTAACCGCCAATCCTGAGTATTTTGCAAACTCCGACAGACGTTGCATCACACTACGTAAGGAGGGGCCCGTATCTGCTAGGAACAGGATGGTGTCATCAGCATACAGTGCAATTTTCTCCTCATTAGTGTCCCGTCTAAAGCCGACTATATCCTCAGATTGTCGAATAAGGGCGGCCAGAGGCTCTATAGCCAGGGCAAATAGTAATGGGGATAAAGGGCAACCTTGTCTGGTACCACGTTTCAAGGGGAATGATGGGGAGAATCTATCGTTGATTTTAATACGCGCAACCGGTTGGTAGTACAGAAGGCGAATCCAGTTGCTGAAGTGTGGACCAAAGCCAAAGGCAGTCAGAACAGCCCAAAGATAGCTCCATTCCACACTGTCAAAGGCCTTTGCCACGTCTAGAGCAAGTAGGGCCCTGTTTCCGGAATTATCAATGGTGGTTTGCATGTTCATAAACACCCTGCGGATATTTACAAGATGTGATTTTTAGTAAAAGTGTTTTTATGGTTCTCCAGGACCCTGGGGATGGTGAGTCTTAAAGTAGGCCTGTTGTGAAATAAATATGGGGGCTGCCAATGGTGGCCTTGTTTAAAAATTCTAAATAACTGGACTTTGTCTGACAAAGAACTAGAACAAGTATGTTGACAGAAAAGTGCCAGAATTCATTTACTACATGACTGTTTTGGGTTAGTAACTTAGGAAAGATTGAATGCCAAAGAATCAGCATGAGCCAGGGAACAAGCATTCCAAAAAAGCAGAAGTCAGCTATGGCAGCCTACAGTACATTGTACAATTGTCTAAGGACAAGGGAGCTTAATATATGCCCAAAGATAGAGGCTACAGGGCACAGAAATGTTGTAGCAGTCGCTAGTAAATCTTCAATAGGTGACAAAGACTAACAGGGCTATTCACAGAAGGGTGAAGAGTTTGGAGAAGGCAGGAGAAGTAAACAGTCTAGGCCAAAGTAGCTCATTTAGAAAAATTATCCAATTCAGCTCACTTTCCAGTTCAGCTATGTTGTCCTAGATTGTTCACTTCTCCTGACTTCTCCAAACTCTTCTCCCTTTTGTGAATAACCCTGTATAATGTTTAGCTAAGTTTGGCCAACGTACAGGGATCTACCTGCTGGGGATTGATTAACTGCCCTATAATGCCCAAAACTGAGAAGATGTCTTTAAGATGCAGTAACACTCCATTGCAGACCAGATAACGACCCCGCCATAGAGCTGAAATGCACCTTCTTGCAGTGTGATCAGCAGTCACTGAAAAGTCTTTGTAGACAACATACATAGATTACTATGAAAGCTGCATTGGTCATTATTATGGTGTTAAGGATTGTTTTAGTTGAGCTGCCCATAAAATGCATCTAAGGAAAAAAATCTGTACCTCTGCCTGTAAACAGGTTGGGCCATACATTTGTGGAGGGTTAGACTGGTGAGCTGCTTCTGAATCCTGATAGGTATTCCATAGTTAACATACAACACCTACATAGCTCTTGAACAGCAAAATGCCAGTTAAAGTCTATCTTCCAATTGCAGTTGAGCTACCCCTACACTGCAAGGGTTAACATGCTTGTTTATGTTTGGGGGACCTGTGTAATGGACTTTTTCCTGCCTGTTCCCTGCTCTCCCATCAGTTGGTGCTCAACTTGTCCCCCTGTGCTTTGGCTTGTGGACTATCTCTTGGTGTCCTCTCATATAGTGCAGGGCTGATCCTGGCAGGTGCCATTGTCAGAATACAATGTACACAGTTGGAGATTTTTTATCCGTGCTGTTAGCGAACAAAAAAAATCTCTCTGTGTGTACCTATGTGAATAGATCTATGTGGCCTATAAAGCGCTGAGAAATTTGCGTTAGATACTGTTTGTGAAAAGATGTTTGAGGTTTTTGCCCACATGAAAAGTAAGAGCATGTTTGAGTGTTCTAATAAATAAACACGTTTTCTATGCACTTGATGGAAATGTCCATTAGTGAATTTAGGTATCTTGCTTACTAAGTGCAATTTCATACATGAATAATTCTTTCTAATGAGATTTACTGTTAATGTACTCGGTAAGTCCCAAAGAAAACATACAAGCCCGGAGAAATCACATCAAATGTTTACAGATACCTATTTAATAACTATCACGTTGAGCATAAATACCCCACACAAGTGTAAAAATAGAAATGTCATAATTATAATTTCCACTGGGGCTGACTTGTCTCTAAAGAAATTAACCAAACCATTCAGCTAAATTATTCATACAGTAAATCAGGAAATGACTATTAAAAGCAAGTATGACTATTAGGAGTAAAAAAGCACCTCCAAGAATATATGTTTCTAAGATAAAACTGGAGCAATATGCTTGAAGATCCTGGAGAATACACATCTCTGGGTTCTATTGTTTTACTGATCAGATTTATGATGGATAGGTGCTAACAATCTGAAAGCTTAATGATATTTTGGTCCCTAACCACACATACTGTATACAGCATCTTACATGCATATCGTTTTACATATCCTGCAGACCAACTTGCTCAATGCCACTCTTACAGTAGAATTAAACCTTTTTTTTTTGCATGTACCTAATGCTAGCAAGTAGTAGATATATGCAAAAATATTTAAAAAAATAAAAACATTATCAGACAGGTTATAACTTACAGAGACACAGGGTAAGTCAATGCAAGCAGCCCGGCAGCGCGCACGTGCACAGACTCCGTGGGACAGGAAAACACACCAGTCAGCACTGGATCAGAGACCGGCACCAGCACTGTAGGAACTCCTGAAAACTACTGGAAAGAAGAAGATGTCCCTAAAGCAGCATGGGGGGGGGGGGGTGGTTTG
>NW_017306269.1:4273039-4273920 GCF_000935625.1 Nanorana parkeri
GACTTTAATTACACTTAAACTATAAGAAATTAAACATTTTTTTCTGCCTCCCAGAGATAAGTCAAGTATGGGAGTCTGTGTGATATCACGGTATCCCAATCATCAATTGATCCTGACAATCAAGGACTTGATGTATCAAATATTTTTAACTGCTCTTAAAGTGGACCTGAACTCAACAAGTGATGATTTCCTTTGTTTTAGGGAACATCTAAAAAAATTAATTTCAGTTCTCTGTTAGAACACAGGCAATTAATGTTATAGGCATTCTAAAAAGAAAGACAGAAAAGTATCATATTATAAAACAGATTCAATTAAATGAACCACGCATTGCCATAGGTGGGTAGATATCTCCTCAAAAACAATGGATAGGGAGATATATCCCCATCCTGGAAGGAATCATTTGAAAGCAGGGACTTGTAAAACTTGCCTGGTGGTGACAGCTGAACCTATGCAGTATTTTTTCCCTTCATGCTTTTACATAAAGAATGAAGCATCGGGCTGGATTGCAAGGGCATTTTTTTTTTTAACCATTTGGAAAATTCCTGGTAGGATAACAGAAGCCTTCATTCACCATTATCCTTCATCTTACTTTATTATAGGAATCATTATTTAACCACCTCAATACAAGCATGTTACACCCTTTTCTTTTCCAGGCCATTTTCCAGTTTCAGTACCATGATAGTTTGAAAATTATTCAGTTTTGCAATAGTTTACCTACATTCATTTTTTATATCATTTCAAGACAGATCAGATCTTGCTTTTTTTATGGGTATAACCACTGCTTTTTATTTTTTACTATAGGGGCTATTATTGAGGCCCTATAATGCCAGGACAGTACAAACACACACATAATGACCCCTTTCTGTCTGGAAACCCCCCCC
>NW_017306269.1:4273933-4280754 GCF_000935625.1 Nanorana parkeri
CATCTCCCAGCCACAGGAACGCTCCCAGTAAACCTACAACAATCAATCAACATGCAAAATAAACAATCAGTCATAAGATAGTGTATACTGCTAACATGATCACATGATCCCCCTGCACCTGGCGAATAAGGTAGGGGTGGCCCTAGGTTCAAATTAAAACCAGGACCGTCTTGACAACTAATTTTAGCTACCTACAGTTTAGTTCAGGGCATTGAGCCACTGAAATGTCCTAATTATGATATGTGATGCTTAAAATCGGGGACCATTTCTTCTTATTGCTAAGCTACCAATGGCCTGCCTAAGTGGTAGAAGTTGTAATCAAAGCTGTAAGTAGATCTAGGCCCCGTTCACATATAGCGAATTGTCGCGCGATTTCCGCCGCGATATCGCGCATTTTTGCCGCGCGATATAGCGAGAAGTCACCGGCCAATGTTATTCAATGGAGCTGTCTTAACTCCATGTCGCGCGTCGCTCGTCGCGGTCGCAAGTCGCTTCTACCGGACCCTTTTTTCTGCGGATTTTGCGCGATTTTGCTTTTTTTCTATGGAGCCCGACGGGGAAGGTCGCGCTACCGTCGCTGGATCGTCGCTGGAACGTCGCCCCGAAAGTCGCGCTATCCCGGCCGTGCGGATCCGCTGCAAAAGGTATGTCGCTAGGTGTGAATGGGGTCTAAGATAACTTATGTGCCATGGACTTTGTTTTCTTGAATACCATCAATATCTGTGAATTGTTTTGCCTGTAGATAATCTGTTTAGAATGAAGACAGAGAAGAAATTGTGAGCTGCGGTGCCCACTCATATGCTTGAAAAACCTGTACACTTGGCTCTGCTAAGGGGAGTAAAAAGCAGGAAATGTACATTCTGCAACACCTAGATCTTTTATTTTTTATAATGTATATACAGTCAAGATTAAAAATAACATGGATAGAATGGTGAGGGGTTGAAAGCCAAAGTCAGGTTTTCATTGGTGTCTGTGTCTTCCTGCTGGGGTGATGCCAAATGGGATACATATGGCAAAAAAAGGAAACTCACCGGGGGTTTGACCATTCCCTTCTCTATCCATAATGAAAAAATGGTATAAGATACACTTTATTATTTAGAATTAAGAATTGATTAGATATGTAGCATACCTCTTTAAAGCAAACCAGTAACTAGATTGACTGTTTAATTTGAATGATACATTTGTATCTGCAACCTATGCCAATATGAGAGGTTACCTTTATAGACACAAATCCTGATTTCAGCATCATGGCCTGACCAAGAGTTAATAGGGTCCGTCCTCTCCCAGTCCCAGCTGAAGAATGTGCTGCCTGGCGGCGCCTGCTGTTTCGGTAGCGGCCCCGCCAGGCAGACAAGTGACATACAGAGGCGCCTCTCTATCCCGCACAGCCGCTCATACATGAAGAGCGGCGGAGGATGGAGCGGCGCAATCTGGAGGGACAGAGGGTCTCATGAGGGGTGCGGAATGTCACAGGAGGGGTGCAGAATGTCACAGGAGGGGTGCGGAAGGTCTCAGGAGGGGTGCAGAGGGTGTCGGGGGGGCGCAGAGGGTGTCAGGAGGGGTGCAGAGGGTGTCAGGAGGGGTGCAGAGGGTCCCTGTAATTGCTCAGTCTTATACAATCAAAAGAATTACTAGTGATTCTATAAGACTGAGCAATAGTTTGATTTAGATGACAATACAAGCAGGGAGACAGAGGAGAGGGGGGGGGGAGAGGAAAGGGAGGGGGGGGAGAACGAACACTGTCTGCACACTATCTTACCTGCAGCCTGCTCAGCCCGGCCGGGACTCCTACACGCAGCACGCCCCGCCTCAGAATGACTCATCGCTCTGAAGTCTCAGAGAGATCACTCTGCTCTCTCTGAGACCCTGGAGCTAAGAGGCAGATAGGAGAGAAGCAGCTCAGACGGGCACAGTATCTTGCAGCCGAGGCCGCAAGGAACTGTGCAGGTCTAAGTGCGTGTGGACGGCAATGCATCCCTGCCGCACAGCTGCCCGTACATGCTACGGGTGGCTGTGCAGGGATGTAGCGGCAACTCTCTGGAGGGGGGGCCCTCTTCTTCCTCGCTGGGCCCCCCCCCCAAGTGGCCGAACGCCAGGGCCCGGTCACAATTGCGACCGCTGCGACCCTGGTAGTTCCGCCAGTGGGCCTGACCATGTGTTTGCATCCATTTTTGCAGTAAGCAAGCTGTTATTGACCACCACTAGAAGGTGCTGATTTGAGACAGAATTCCTGCTCTGCAGCCACTGCGAGTAGATTTTTCAGTATTATAATTACAATAAAGGATTTATATGGGGTCAGCAGTTTGTGCAGCGCTTTTCAAAATATAGGGGGGCAATACAGTTGCAATGCATTTCAAGACAAGAGGGTTAAGAAGGCCCTGATCATAACAGCTTACAATCTAAAAGAGAGGGACAGTTGATACAAAAGGTGATAACTGTGATGGTGCAAGTAACTGGAGAAAATAAAAGTTCAGTTTTTAGGTTGAGGTGGGAAAGGCTTTCATGAAGAAATTAGTTTTCAGGAATTGACAGCTGCTGACAGTGTAAGAACAATCCGGTCTGATTTGGGTAGGGAGTTTTAGAGAATTGGAGAGGCTCTGGAGAAGTCCTGAAGGCGAGCATCGGAGGAGGTGGTCAGGAAGCTAAAGAACAGTATTTTTTGGGTGGAGCGAAGAGGACAGTTTGGGTGATCTTTTGACACACGTTTGGTGATGTAGCTTTGGGGAAACATGTGGATGGCTTTGTATATTGTTGTGTTTTGAATTTTATTCTTTGGGCAAATGGAATCTTACACTGTTTATATTTGAAAAATATTACATTTAATGATGCTTTAATGAATGCAGGACTGCAATGATTTACCTTTTAAATATGCTTTGAATGAAGCTAAAGATAAATATGCAGTGAAGTATCACCCCCAGCCAGAGGATGTAAACGCTGTTAGAACAGTTACATTTTCCTATCAATGAGCCCCTGGCTGCTGGCTGGGAAGTGGACACACTGCAAGGCTCATGTATGAAAACAAAATTCAATTATACAATGAAGGTTTTAAAAGCATGCAGTTCACATCAATTATTTATTTCCACCACAGAAACCACTGTGCTATTTACTTTTACTTGTCTTCATAACCATATTTAGATTTTGAAAGTAATTGGATAGCAATAACATTTGATACAGTGGTGGGTTAGTGATGAATTGTATTTTGTTGAAGAGATTGTGCTTTGTTTACTAAAAAGATAGAGCTGAGTTTTCTATGTGTAAAATGTGAATCAAAGCTGACCTGAGCTCAGGGGCTTCAAAAGGAGCAGGATATGATCTTATAGGGGATGTCCTGCTTCAAAGGGGGTGAGACTTCACTTAGAGAAAGTGGGACTTAACTCTACATAGTGACATAAGTCAAGAGTACGTAATGTATCGTCCCATCTCACAGAAAGCTATTATTAGGGTAAAGAATAGTGCAATAAACAAAAGGTCTTAGCAGGCATCACAAAATCCCTTCACTTTGGGAGCACCTCTGAACACTTTACATGTCTTTAAACCTTGGCTAGGACAGTTCTCTGCTTGGTTCCTGGAGGCTCCTTTAATTTAACCACCCAGTGCAATAAACAAAAGGTCTTAGCAGGCATTACAAGATCCCTTCACTTTGGGAGCACATTTAGTCTGAACACTTTACAGTACTTTAAACCAGTGATTCTTAACCTGTATAACCTCAGGACCCACATTTGTCCTTAGTCATTAAGTCGCAACCCAAGTCGCAGCACACTGGAACGCATGGGATCGCAGTACCGCCTGTTCCGGTGCAAGCTATCAAACTGTGGGCGGGAGGTGTGTTTGGGGTGTCATTCAAATGAATTGCAATGCAACGCACCTCTTGCAGTTCCCGCACCAGAACGAACAGTAGGTACGTTTGCGTGGTAGTTTGCGATTAAAACATAAAACAGACGCACACAACCACAGAGACAATCTCACACACTCAGAGACATTCTCAGACACACATACACACTCCCCCCAAAATTTTAGGGGTTCAGTGCGGCTTCTGTGCTGTGACGAAGCTCCATCCGTACATGCATTGCTTGTACAACTCCCTTGTACTACCTGTAGAGGTGCAATGGGGAGGCTGAGGAGTTTCTCACCTAGTGCAATGGAAGGCATGTGGCGACCTACTGAACATGGGTTCACAACCCACTTTTGGGTCACAACCCACCAGTTGAGAACCAGGGCTTTAAACTATGGCTTGGCCAGTTCTTTGCTTGGCTCCTAGAGGCTCCTTTAATGTAACCACCAAGTACAATAAAGAAAAATTATGATTTTTGTTAGTTTTAGGTTTACTAATTTTTATATCTTTTTCACCTATTAAATATGTATTTACAAATAAGCATTTATTACTGGATGCATCCAGATTTAAAAAAAAAGTATGCTGGGCTTTCTAGTAAGCCCACCACTGTCTGTATATTTAGAGTCAGTCAGGAAATCTATGTGAGCTAACTCTCCTAGGAGAGGGGAAGAGGGAATAGTTATCCCTGTAAATCATTCTTCAGTATGTAGAATCTGGTCTCTCTGCTGATCGGTACAGTTAGACAGCAATAGCTAAGTATTACTAAGCAGTTTAGGATAAGGTGGGCTAAAAGGAACCAAAAATCCATCCTTCAGACTAGTGCTAAGTGTAGGAGACTCTTCTTTGAAGAGTCTCCTGTCTCACTTGTATCACAAATCCCAAAATGTTAGTTTTGCATAGTGGGTAAAGCCAACCAAACCATTCCTTTTTGCTCCTGTGCAAATTGTACATCAAGAACAATAGCACAGATACAGCCTAATATGATAGAGCCGTTTTTAACCTCCATGCCACCATCAGTTGGACTGTTGGACATTGGCTTCTATGGAGTAGGACATGGGAAGCATGGAGAGTTTTTTTGTCAGTGTTGCCCTTTCAGACAGAACAATATATAGGAGCAATCCTGTTCAGTATGTGCACAAAGCCTTTACTTACCACTCCCTGGTGAAAAGCACACATAGGACATTTTGCAAGCGCTAAGCCCAATGCATCATGCAACTATGTAGTATCAGAGGCACTGATTTCAAAGTTGGTATAAGGTGTTACACTGCAACCACACCCTAGCCACTGGGTAATCTGGGTAATCAGGGTAATCAGAAACAGGGCCCTTAGGGGAAAAAAAGTAATTTCACTTATGCAGCCAAATTAGGATAACACTTTTTATATTTGTTAAATCTTCCCATTTACATTTCATAACTTGCATAAAATGACAGTAAACTCAGGAGTTAAATCTTAAAAATACATTTAAGTATCTTAACTAATAACAGAAATGTATCTTATTTGTGTATCACTCGGCTGTAGATCCTCAAATCATCTCTGAATTGGTGCTGACACTGTCCTTTCTTCTGGATGGTAGTTTCTTTTGTTCCCCATGGTCCCTATGTGTGTTGTAAAGTAGCCACCGGTCCAACCTCACCCCCGTGATGGACAACAATCTCATGTTTAGTTAGCTAATTTGTAATGAAATTATAGTCAATCATGGGGACAAGCTTGGGGCAGTGACTACTTTACAACACACATGGGGCACAAAAGCAGTCACCCTCCAGAAGGAAGGACAGTGTCAGCACCAATTCAGAGATGATTTGAGGAAATGTATCTCATTTGTGATACACCAATGAGATTCATTTTTGCTAATAGTGAAGGTACTTGAATGCTTTTTTTAGATTTAACTCCTGGGTTTAGTGTCACTTTAGGCATGCAAGTATTCTTTAAGATCTTGTTGGATACTTTAAGACCAAGCAAGACGTGGTACATCTAAACAGGCAATATTTCTTGATTAAATGTCTGGAAAATGTTAGATTCTTGAGATCCAAAATATTTCTGTATCTCTGGGGTACATGCATGTAGCAGTCATCTTCTTTGGGAGAATATCCACCCCTATGCACATCAAGGGAATGGAAAGAGCTCACCTTACATGCAATAGATAGCAAAGTCTCATGCCCTGTTGTGGTTTTGGCTACATGGCCTTTCCTGAACTTACAATGACTAAGGGATCACAGTACAATAGTTCTTGAATAGAAGGGCACTTCCAGGTACACATGGCATCCAGGGAACATTAGCATATTACCCAACAGGGGACAACAGAAAAAAAACAACAGAAAATAAGCTAATGTATTCAATTTTCACTTAATAACTTTAGCATGGAGTATTCCTCTAAAATCATGGCATGCTGCAGGCATTCAAAAGCTTTCTGGAAACGCTGCAAAGAACAGCTTCAAATGTCAGTAGCACTAAGTGATCCTGTAGAATAAAAGCTGTTATTATTACAAGTACTGTACATATTGTTGGAGTGTAGCTATCTTGCAAGTGGTGAAATTTTTGCCATTTAACAGTCCTTTCATGAGTATTTTTTGGGGGGGACATTATCGGTTAATTACAAGGTCACCGTTTTGAGAGGCCGCACTGTTATCAAATTATATTTATTGTCACAAGCAAGCATAAGTGTTTTTAAATGTCACAAATGTAGTTGTGATATAATAATCTGTTTTGTTTACCAGAGGCAAGTCGCAAATGTTTTTCAAACATTTAACTTGAAATGGTCTTTTTCTAGAGGGTATTAAAAGAGCGGACTGCACATAAAAGAACATTGTTAGGCTGGTAGAGACCATTACAGCTGTTTGAAAACAGGCTTTTGAGTTTTGGACTTGTGTACCAGCCTGTATATAACCCTTATTACCAGGCCTTTCAGAGCTGTCATAGTTTGACTGACAATTACTTGCTCATGCAACACTGTACCCAATGTTATATATATATATATATATTTAAACAGATA
>NW_017306269.1:4280858-4299767 GCF_000935625.1 Nanorana parkeri
CGGGCTGGCTGGCTGGATCAGGCAGACGCGCCCTCCAATCAGGCACTGTAGAAGTCCGCTCGCAGTGGCCTCGGAGGAGCGAGCGGCCACCGGATGACAGCCGGGTGATCGTGTCAGGGAGAGGGAGCCATGGCTTCGTTTAGCGGGGGTCGTGACGGCGCCCCCCCTCAGTCCTGCGCCCGGGGCAAGTGTCCCCCCCCACCCCCCGGTTGTTACGCCACTGGTCAGCAGTAAGTACCCCTTTATCAGTGGTGAGTGTCCTTTTAAATGTTGGTGGTCAATGGTGTGTGCCCCTTTAAATGCTAGCAATTAGTAGTGTGCCTCATAGCTATTTGTGGTCAGTGGTATTTTCCCTATACCACTGGTAGTCAGTGTGCCCCCTATTTGGTCCATATGCCGGAGGAGGAGGAAGGAAGAGGATCAGGAGAATCCACGGCAGAGGGGGAAATGGTGGGATCCCAAATGTAAACACAAGCACTGTTTACATTTGTGATTGCCGTAATTGGCTGCCCGAGACTTATTTCTGATGTGCCGTTTATAAATGGCTCCATGGCAGGACACAGCCCCATAGAAGTGTATAGGGCACTCATGTGCAGGAGCAGGTAGGACAGTGAAGACTTGTGAAACAAACAGTAGAAATACGGCTGTCGGATTGAGGTGTGCATGCATCTGTGGAGGGGGATCTGTTACGTCAGGGAAAGGGGTAAAAATTACAAATTTACTTGGTCTGAAAGTGCACTTATTAACAAGCGCAAGGACACTTTCTTGAAGCCTTAAATTACATGTAAAGCCAAAACTTTTTTCTTGGTTTTGTATAAAGTAGGGATGGGTAAAACCCGTCAGGCTCTAAACCAGGAGGGATAGGTGTACACTTTAGAGCCAGGGCTGGCTATAGCACTAAAGAAAAACTCCAGGAAATCTAAAAATTAACCCTTGCAGTGGTCCTGCCCCTGCACTGTAAGCTTTAACTGCTCGTTTTGGTCTGGGGGCGAAAATAAAGATCACCTAATCCCCGGTCCCTGCAGCTACTTCTTCCAGAACAAAGCAGATAGAACCCGCCTCATTTCCTGGCTGTAGGACACCCAGAATCATCTAGCTTTCCCCCCTAGTCTGCCCTTTTCATTCATTGGATTTCAGTTCTTACAATCATGGAGGCTCAGCATCACATGTGGGCGTTACCTAGGGCAGTCTGCATGCAGCCTGCTTTGGAATGGCCAGTCATACAGACTGAAACCCATCCATCAAGGCATTTTAATATTTGCATAACTCTTATCAGGACTGTGGTCTCTTGAGAAGAGTACTAAGGTAGGGTGCTGGGATATTTTCAGGAGGCACCCAGCCACAGAGACCCTGTGATTATGTCATTGGGTCTAAAATAAATGATGTGATGAAAACAGAAAGGTTTTATTCAAAATTTTCATCAGCAGTATGTTAAAGGGGGAAAGGAAGAACATGAAAAGGCAACATATAAGCAGATTAAACTTCTGCTTTAAATCAGAGTTATAAGATGTGGCTCCTCACCATTATCCAGGATAAAGTATTGGTATAGATTGCAAGCAAATGTAAGGTATCTGGTACATCACAATGCCACAATAAGTTGCTCAGCAACATTCGTTCTACCTAGAAGCAGAAAAAAAAGCAGGAAAGGTCGAACAATAAACAAGGTGATCATTTTATTATGAAAAACATTGTAGAAGTATAAAAAATGTAAATAAAATACTGATACACATTCTTGTGAAACCCATCTGAGAGCCTCCTCAATATCCAGAGATGTTGGTTCAGTTTCTTCTGGTTTTGTTTGCTGCCCTTCATCTTTCTGACTTCTTCCTGGCACAAAGTGGAAACTTGTATTTGTATTCGGGGAATAAGAACAGACTCCATTCAATTCCGACTTGGGCAAAGCAGTAGAGGCAGCTAAGAACTAGGAGAGGGACCCATGGCCAGCCTGAAGACAAAAAAAAAAGAGAATAAACTACAGCAATACTGATTTTTAAACATTGCTGTGTTTTTAAATATCTGTGCAGTGCGCACACAAATCTATTGGGGGGAATTTATCAAAACTGGATCAGATTTGCGCTGCAACCAATCAGCTTCTCAGTCACATTATCAAGTCTAAACTGAGTATACTGAAGAGAGATGCTGATTGGTTGCCTTGGGCTCTGAGTAGCTGTCATGTTTGCAATGCAAGAACCAAGGACAATATGTCTCTGACATTTTCGCTTATCCAATTCATGTTACTAATAGTCACATTCAAATGAACTTGTTTAAGAATATTAAATCTCTTCACATTAATCAAAGTGGCCTTCTCAGTTCAAATGCGTGTTTGGAGCATACCACAGGGTGCGCAAAGTGCTAAAATATATTGGAAGCAATTTGCTGAATTATTTATAATAAGCTCTTAATATTAAAGAATGAATGCACTTATGCTTATGCAGCTCCTATCCCTATCTTCATTGGCACCACATGGACTATGCCCAAAATCTTTCAGAAGTATCCACACATACATGCCATGGGCTCCTATCACTTCATGGGAAGCCAACCTATTAGGCTAAAAGTACACCTATCCTTTAAATGAACTTTGTACTCTTCTGTTTGCCATGAGGAATAAGGCTTGTATGAATATTTTGCTGGAAGTTAACATTTAGAATACAAAACAGATTTACTTTAAACAGGAACTGCACCCAGAATTGATTGTATGTTTTTGGGAATGTGAGACTGAGTTCATATCTCATGAGGGATTCTCTGCTGTTTGTGATCCCAGCATTACAGCATTGGTATTACAGTGAAAGGCTGAGAGCTCAGTGTTTTATCTGAGCTACTTATGCCAAAGTCCTGCAAGTTCATCATGTATACCTATGAAAAAGACCTGGATGGACAACATGTAGTGTAGCTGGAAAGTCAAACTATTAGACCATCATGGTCAGACAGGGAGTGGCAACAAATTAATACTTTAGCATCCAGACATTGAGGAAACCTCAACTAAGATTAGCCCCTACCCCACTCCCAACAAAACAGAAACATTGCTTTACGTGGGCCTGCTTTTGAAATTAAGAATTAAAAATTTTCTTTACAGGTGGAGGTTAATGACTGTTCTCAAACGTCAGCTTGGTACAGATTAAATTATTTAAAAAGCTAGTTAAGCTCATTACTTAGTCATCTCTGAGCATATGAAAGTAAAAAGATATTCCAGCATCCCAAGGTGACTTTGATGACGACAGTTGCTGAGTGGTGTAACGCTCGGTATAAATGACTTTCTTCTACGAGATTAGAATTGATGCTGTAATATATAATTATGGAAGTCTAAGCTCGTGTATAGATCATTTTACCAATGTCACATGTAATACTCTTATTCTGCTACCAGCAGCAGCCAGACATCATCTCACAATGTACAATAGTGGCTCTAGTGTGGAATTTTACAATTACAGACCCCCGAATGGATTGCCTCTGGAAACAGCAATCACATATACATATACTTTCTACAGCTAGTGAGATTTTTGCTGTTGTTTTGGGACAATTAAAACTTCGATCAGAGGTACAGTTACTGATAATGATAATTGCATGTCACCTAACACATTGAATATCCACTTTGCTTTCAGGTTCAATAATGCAGAGAAACCTGTTTCAATAGTTTTGACTTACTTAGAGATCCAGTCCCATACCTCCATCCTGTGGTTCTATACACCTATCGAGTATAGATACCCCAATTAGGAACCCCTGCTCCAGTAAATATTTTGTCCTAGTTTTGTAGATGTCAATTCTCAATTGACAATATGATTATAAAATAAAGGTTCTGACTGTTTGCCATGTGCAATAGAAATCGGGCCCCTGAATAAGAACAGAGTACGCTATCTATAGCAACCGAACCAATTCAAACCTGCAATGGAAGATGATATATGGAAAATGAGTCATTGGGGTTGATTTACTAACCTTATCAACACGCCACGAACCAGTATACACCTCTGTAGTGTGTTCTCTCCCAGCATGATCTATTGGTGGAATCTAGACACCTTTGTAGTGTGTACAGACCCAGCAGGTGTGTTGTGCAAAGCCCTGCATGAATTGCAAGGTGATGTTGTGTAAATTAGCTCTACATTGTGTTGCTTGCGTTGATGAATACAGGAATGTAAATGCATGAGCTAACCATTTTTGTCTAAACTGTGAAGCAGCATTATATATGCATCATGTGCATGATTTTTCCATATATGGCATTAGTGGAAATATGCTTTTAGAGACTTTTTGGTTGATAAATAAGTTTTGCTGTGTAAAAATCACACGCACCTAGTGCGTGCGTGTGTTTAGGTTAGTAAATCACCCCCATAGGGTCTAACTGAT
Source organism: Nanorana parkeri (assembly GCF_000935625.1). Lineage (NCBI taxonomy): Eukaryota > Metazoa > Chordata > Amphibia > Anura > Dicroglossidae > Nanorana > Nanorana parkeri. Next base: position 4,285,191 of record NW_017306269.1, read on the forward strand.
TGCTGTGAAGCAATGCTGACATTTTTCATTTCAAACAGTTTGATATATACAACACTGTTTCCACTGTTTTGTATGTACAGATTGTTCTGATATACATTCTTGGGAGCATTGACAAAGTCAAATGGCTCAATACACATTTGATATACTGTATATACATTTTTACTTTTCTAGCTGCTGAAAGACTGGACAGAGGTGATGATGCTTGTTCACTGTCCAGTAATCAGGTTGCAGGAGTAGTGATAACAAATAGACATGTGCGATTCGTTTCGTTCCGAATAGAAATTCGGACGAAATTTCGGAAGTTCGGAAATATCTGAATTACGAATTACAGCTATAACGAATGCTAACGAATCCGAATTCCCGAAATTCGTTAGCGGTAGTCCGGTCGAAATTTTGTTTATTGGACGAAATTTTGTTAGCAGCAAAGTGATATTAGAAAAAAAAAATGTTTTTTTTTTACAGTCTGCAGAAGATGAAAAAAAAATAAGCATGAGGTTCCCCCCCCCCAATTCATACCAGACCCTTCAGGTCTGGTAGGAATGTTAGGAGGGACCCTCCCCCAAGTTAAAACAACAAAAAAGTGCGTGGGGTTCCCCCCAAAATCCTACCAGACCATTTAGGTCTGGTAAGAATTTTAAGGGGGAACCCCAGCCCCCAAAAATGGGGGGAAAAAACTTGCAACCTGATCACTGGACAGTGAACAAGCATCATCACCTCTGTCCAGTCTTTCAGCAGCTAGAAAAGTAAAAATGTATATACAGTATATCAAATGTGTATTGAGCCATTTGACTTTGTCAATGCTCCCAAGAATGTATATCAGAACAATCTGTACATACAAAAAAAAACGTGTGGTCACAACTAACAGTCCTACCAGACCCTTGATCCGAGCACTGGCCCGGCAGGGCAGGAAAGGGGGGGGGGGCGATTGAGCGCCCCTCCCTGTGTCTTACCAGGCCACGTGCACAGTGAGCCGAGGTGTCATATGAAAAGCATTATCACACCTCGGCTCACAGACCCGAATAGCATTCGGAAACTCACGAATAGCACTCGGGAGTTTCCGAATGCTATGTAGTATTTGACGGCTGAGAATTTTAAATGGGCGGAGCGAGCCGTGATGTCACAACTCGCTCCACCCATCTGTTGACATTCGGGCTGAATGTCATTTTGCGGCGAGTTTTCGTCGAGTTTGGGTGGTCGTCGTGCGGTGGGACTTTTTTTTTTATTTCGGCGGGGGTCCTGCATCCTGATTGACGCTGGATTACATTGATGGAGCCATTTTTTTAAATTAAAGGAATAGTCAAAAATTGAGTCTTTGTTTTTTTTTTTCAATTAAAGGATTTTATCTAAAAGTCTGGACTTTTTACTAACTATTTGATTTAACCCTTTAGTGAATGGGTAGGGGTGCAAGTACCCCTTACTCATTCACAAGAGGGGGGCGGCATCTGGGTGCCCCCTTATTTAAAGGGGTACCCCGATGCAAATAAGCCCACTTGCCCGCAGACTCCCACAACCACCGGGTCAGTGTTGTAAGGAAGAGGCCCTTGTCCCCATCGGCACGGGGACACCCTCCCAATGCCAAGGGCACGTGGCCTGGTAAGGCGCAGGGAGGGCCCCCTTTCCTGCCCTGCCGGGCCAGTGCTCGAATCAAGGGTCTGGTAGGACTGTTAGGGGGGACCCCACGTTTCCCACCCCCATTTTTTGGGGCTGGTAGGGATTTGGGGGGGAACCTCACACACTTTTTTTTTGTTTTAACTTGGGGGAGGGTCCCTCCTAACATTCCTACCAGACCTAAAGGGTCTGGTATGAATTTGGGGGGAACCTCACGCTGTTTTTTTTTTCCATCTTCTGCAGACTGTAAAAAAAAACAAAACATTTTTTTTTCTAATGTCACTTTGCTGTCCAATAAACGAAATTTCGACCGGACTACCGCTAACGAATTTCGCTGGAAATCCGAATTCAATTGCGGACCCGAATCCGAAAAACGACTACCGCTAACGAATTTCGTCCGAATCCCGCAACGAATTCAATTGCGGACCCGAACTTGAAAAACGTAAATCCGAATCAAAACGAAACGAAACAAATTTTTTGCTGGTGCACATGTCTAATAACAAAGGAAACCCCAATCCTTAACCAGGAAGCTGAACTGCTGAATTAGGCAATTAAGACGATTAACACCTTTTGTGTTCTGTGCTCACTGCAGCATTTATTATACTGTATATGCTCAAATATGTTCATCAGTGGCGGACCCAAGGAACAAAGGTCCCTGGTGCAAGATTTTATCTTGGGCCCCCTCCCTCCCAAGAAGGGGGGGCGCGGATCACATTGGCCCCCCAACCGCCCCCCCCCAGCGGTCGCAGCAACGCGCTGGACTGTGGGCTTAGTAATGCGCTGGACTGTGGGCTTAGTAATGCGCTGGACTGTGGGCTTAGTAGCGTGTTGGACTCTGGGCTTAGTAGCACGCTGCACTCTGGGCTTAGTAGCGTGCTGGACTCTGGGCTTAGAAACGCATTGGACTCTGGGCTTAGTAACGTGCTGGACTCTGGGCTTAGTAACGCGCTGGACTCTGGGCTTAGTAATGCGCTGGACTCTGGGCTTAGTAACGCGCTGGACTCTGGGCTTAGTAACGCGCTGGACTCTGGGCTTAGTAACGCGCTGGACTCTGGGCTTAGTAACGCTAAGTTCCGCCCCTGATGTTCATTATACAGTATATGTTATATATTATTTTCACAGCTGGTATGCAGATCTTGGAGCTTATGAACAGAATGTCACTCTCTTCTCACCGATACGGTCCCTAGGAGATATGTAACTGTTCAGTGGTTTGACTCTTTAGCATCAACCAAAAACAGTCATATTTGCGAATGGTGGGCTGACCCTTTTAGGCTCCATGTACAGTCTGGGCCTCGGATGTATGGAGGGTCCACAATGATACTGGAGAATTTTAGGCTTTACTTTTTGAATTTAGATTTTATTGGTGAAACAATAATGAATGTATTTGATTGGCTGTTGTGGGGAACTTGTGACAACATGGTTCTCTCATTAAAAATGTTTTTGTCTATAACTAAATTCAAAGTGTTAGGTGGATGGCCCTGGTTTGAGTTGTTTGTATCCAAACATAGTTGGGTGGGAAAAATCTCTGCAAATAAGGGCAAGCTTATGATTCATACAGACAACTGTTTAGGAGGCTGTCTGAACTATGTCTCCATCAAACTGCGCTCATTACAGCAGAGCTGTCCCTCCCACCGCTGCAAACAACAGCCCTGCAATGTGCTTATGCATTTGTCTGTTTTGCCCAGCACAGTGCAAAGCATCTGAACAGAATGTGTTCCTTCAGAGATGCTTTTGCGTCCCTGTGGATACTGCAAGACCACTGCTTATAGGGTTTATTGAATCCTATAAGCAGCAGGTGGAGGGAGTGTTCCAGCAGCGCAGAGCCCGACCTGCTGTAGGCAGTGTTTGGAAAGCCTCTTAAAACGTCCGTCAACACAAACCCTTCCTACTGTCGAAGTCAATAATCCACACATCTCAGTTTGAAAGAGCAGAATGCTACATTGTCAATCATTGAGCAAAGACTCTCAGTCACTCTGCACTGTGTTTGTATGATGAGAGTGACATTTATATAGAGATAAATCTACTTATTGTGAGATGGGATTAAGTCACCAGCTCTGTGCAGTACACCTGAAACGCACTAAAGAATATTCATTTATTGACATAACATAACAACCAGCTTGTGACTGGGGGGTATGATGGAAGATCCTGCATCTATAACAAGATCTCTTCACTGACTGCAGAGGGAGCAATCCTGGGGAAAGAGATATTTCAAGTACCAGTAAATTACAATGCCGATAAATGAGATACAGTGTGTCAAGCAGAATTTTACTTGATTTAGTTTAATGAGAGTTGAATGAGAAGAGACAGCAGGAACATGATACTTTGCTCTGAATAACCAATTGAAGTGATAGAGAATCTTTGTAGCAATGGGTCAGGCAATTTAAAAGAACACTGTAAGAATCATTTACAATACAAGAGCCAAAGTTTCATCTGTGGTTCCCGTCTGGTGGTTTCAAACTGATATTAAATACTATCTGGGGCCACAGCAGGGAAATCTCCCCCCACCCAGAATCGGCAAAAAAGATCAGCTGCAGGGAGACAACCGAGAATACTGGTGACTAGTATTTTTCCTTTTTTTGGCACAGCTTCCACAGTTCAGGACTTCTTTTAGGTTTTTAGGAATAGGTTTAGCTTTAGTATGTTGTTGGCTTCACTTCTATCCCTCCTGACTTCCTAGGAAGACAATCCATGGAGAGCAAAGGAACTCAGTGAGTTTTAATGGCAAACCAAAACACTTTTTTTTATTGATGTACACACATCTCGTCATAAGGGTACATCAATAAAATGACCACTCATTGAAGATTCTACTTTGGAGTGCTGGTGATATACTTTACTATTTGGATTTGAAGTGGCGCCATCCACCATCACTGCAGCACCCACTTTAAAAAGGGACATACCAGTAAGAGTGGAAACCTATTTTTATTTATTTGGCGCCCTGTAATGATGTATGTTCTGAAATGCATTCCCAGAATGAACACTGGGCCAAAAATGGCTTCTAGCCCACAGAAATAAACACATAATTTATTAAAAAAACAAGAAAACAAAACGTCTAGCCATTAGGGATGGGCTGCATGTTCCAGTCGAACATAGCCTGTTCTAGCGTTCGCTGAACATTACAAGATGTCCGCAGAACATCCCACAATGCACTACGCCGTCCGAAACGGTAATTGGCTACAGTCTTGCACCTGACCGCAGGTCAGGTGCAAGACTGTGCCAATCAGGGCTCAGTACAAATATAGAGCCATGATTGGGCAAAGTCACGATGACTCTGCCCAATCATGTCTCACAGCTAAGTCCCTGCAGCACACTATATAAGGCTGCTGACACCGCAGCCCTATGTAGTGTGTTGTAGGAGATATAGAGAGAGAGGGTTCTAGTATAGTTAGTTACAGCAGATTGATAGAGAGTTATAGATACAGTAGTTATATCAGAGTTATAGAGAGTTATAATAGACTTCTGTGACGAAAGTTCGAATTAGAACCGAACACAGGGTGTTCGGCTCATCCGTACTAGCCATGACTAAACACTGCCATTTACAATTGAACTACACAAAAATGCTAAGTCTGGACAATGCCAAACGGGATGTCTACAAAAATGTGTAACATGCTTTCAAGTGTCAACACTGCACCTGTCACATTCCTCTCATCACTCATAATAGCATTAATGAAGACAATTAAGCACTGCATGTCTTAATTAAAAATATGCCCAAGAACAGGCACCTCATTAGCTTTAAATTGAAATAAAGCTGTTTGCCAACCTCTCCATCTGCAAGTCAGACAAGCAGCAGACTAGCTAAATTTTTGATAAGAAGGCTTCGTCAGAATTAAGCAATAATGAACTTTCAAATGGTAAAAATATTTCTGTATTCATCTCTCAGGAGTGATTATGCTAACAGGCTGACACACCGCCTGTTAGAAGGTTGGAGTTACTCATACACGGGTCAGTCATTGCCGGTATAAGTGAGACTTGTCTTTCTTATTATTTGAATAACACCTGTTAGGTACTTAAACATTCTAAACTGGCTATACGGCAATAAAATCTACTTTCAAATGTGTTCTCAGGAGCCCCAAATTCCAAGGCACTGTCATAACTGAATGCCAAAACACTGCTGACCATCCCCCTGTTTTCCAATTCAAACCTATTGTCTAGTAAGGGTACCCATCCTAGCGACAGTCGAATATGAATGTGGTAGAGGGCAGGTTTGTAACTCATGGAGCCCCAAAACAAGATTTTGACTCCCCTCTCTATGACATCTGGGAGTATCAATTGATTTTAACATAAAGTATGCATACTTCACATTTATCCAGAAGCTAACCAGCATTTTTCAGCATCAATTGAATCTAAGGGCTCTGGTGTAAACTAAAGTCATTCCACAACCCCATCCAGCATGTGCTGAACTTTGTGGTTTGGTAATCAGTATAACAAAAAAATTACAAAAGGGATATTATTTTTATTTAATTCATCTCAAATTATTACATAATTGTTAGTGCCCCCTATGCACAATAGCTTTATAACCTTAATACAATTTTTTTTTTTTTTTGCAGAAATTATACAAACCTCAAATGTCTTCTTAATTTTTAGCCACTGTGATATTTTAGCCTCATGAAGACTGTGTTAGGCATGCAGGGTACTGAAAGGTGGGACTGAATCCTCCCACTGATGACTCGCTAGCAAGCGCAGGACTCACAGATACTTTATTTACTGGCTTAATCTTTAAATGGTCCAATGCCAGCTTTTTACAGTGTCCAGTAGCAGTACCCGATTCACTTAATCACTTTTAAAAAAATTGATAGTCCATGTAAGAGCTCTTACCTGCTAGCACAGGGATGGCCAAACTGCGGCCCTCCAGCTGTAGTGGAACTACGAATCCCATGAGGCTTTGCAAGATTCTCACAGCCACAGACATGACTCCCGGAGAGAGCTGCTTCATGGGATTTGTAGTTTCACCACAGCTGGAGGGCCCGAGTTTGGCCATCCCTGTGCTAGCAGCTTGTTCAGCGGTACTACTCACGGAAAAAAAGGGAATTTCCGAGGCTATTCACCGCCATTTATTTGAAGGATCATTGTTGTTGGCTTGCACATATCCTCTATTGCAGCATTTCCCAGGTTGCGCGTCACAAAATACGCTCTAGCATTTTCTCAAACAGTCATCCCATAGGTTTGGTGAGCCGAGGGTGGACTGGTGTGTACCCCACGTCGACACGTTTCACCCCTCCCACAACGGGGCATTGTGGGAACTTATTCAGCAATGTGTATTTAAATTTTCTAAGAATAAAGATGATTACTTTTCAAATATTATGGATTGAGTAACTTTTGTCTATAATGTGAATTCTGCAAAGGTTTTAATTTCTATAGAACCAAAACTATTTTGAGTGGTAAATAAGGTCACTGTCCAAAGTCCCCTTCGATTAAACAGGATTCCCGGATGCCTTTTATATATTTTTGTGCCAGCAGCTCTGAATGCTGATATGAAATCATCTTACATTCTTTAGTTAAATAAACATATTTTTCTTTAACTTATAATGGTAGTTTTTTACTTCCTGGTCCTCTTAGGCATTAGTGATGTAGCCTGTGCCTAACAGATAAATCCTGGGAAGGTTACATCAGCAGGGAATTGCTAGGAAATCTCATTTGAAAGCTGCAAAATCTCACGTGGTCTCAGGGAAAGGCAATTGTGTTCCCCTGAGATGATGTGAGTGGTCACATGTCCTTTTCACATGTGCCAGAGTTCCAGGAAGTAAAGGGAGATATATTGATCTGCCCTCAGTAAAAATGGCCACTGTAAGAAGAATGGGAAGGAAAATAAAAATAAAGTATGCAAAGAATACAAAGCCGGCAATTATCTAGAAGTATGTGTTTGTAGATTGTCAAACTAAACATTTCTAAAGGTGTGTTTATTGTCATTTTAAAGATATGGATGACATTCTTCTTTAACAGTAGAGTGGAGTCAGGGCTATGGAAATGGCTGCTGTTAGTACAAAGCCTATACAACTAGATCTATTTGCGTGACTTCATAGGGCCCTCAAGTTGTCATTTGAGTTCGCTAACAAATCAAAAGAAAAAAAAATGAACATAGAACAAAACAGTTCTTCTACTTCTTAATATCCGGAACATCTGCTGATGCTTTATTGTCCTGTGGCGGTAAATATAACGGCATCTGCGCGGTCTACTTTGAAAATAAAACACCTTTCAGAAAAATAATGAATACATTTAAAAGCCTTGAAATATCAAACACAGGGAAGTTGGACACATCTATTTACTGATCTGGAAATTAGGAAAAATGTCAGGCATTTATTTTCAGTATGGAAAAAAAGGAGAAAGAAAATCTGGAAAGTGAAATGACATGTATTAAACATTTTCAAGGAGCAGCAGATGTTTTCCAGAAGATAAGGATATTTGCAAAACATATTCTGTTTATCATGCTCTTGATTTGCAAGCAAGTGTTTACTAGGTTTAATGAATACCTCCCATTTCAGTACAGGAAGGAGGAAATGTGTTGAGACAGAATGTTGTTTTAGAAACTGTGTGGAATAAAGAGGGGGAAACAGCAAAAGAATACATGTAAAAAGTTTGTAGGGGACAAACTCCAAGGATCCAGGGGGGGTTGTTTGTTTTTTTGAAAATGATGTTGGATGTGCTGATTAGGTGAGCGGCTTCAGAGGCAATCGGACTGGGGTGTCCGACTGGTTGAGGAAGCAAAGAAAAACGGAGAGAGAAGCGCTGCAAACCAGAAGGGGGCTGTAAAATACTTGGATGTGAGGGTGAGGGTGGAAGGGAAAAGAGGGTAAATGGTCTGGGGTGTAAACCGGTAATGTTTACAGGGTATGAGTGGTAGATTCAGCGGTTGATCCGATTCATCGCAGAAGACAAAAAGGTGTGATACAATGGTGAGGTCAGCGTATAGCGTGGATCAATACTCTACTGTGCCACCCGAACTCACCAGGACTTCCTCTGCGAATCAGTGACCAGCAGGCCCACATCCCACTCAGGAACAGACCACAACCAGAAACAGTGGCATTTCGGAATCCACAGACTCCACCCCTTGCCGATGACTCCTCAACATTCCTTACGTAATGGTGAGTTTCACTGATGGATATAGCACCACCCCTCTAATCCATTTTGCAGTCAGCTCTTCTAGAATTTCCACCTCCTGCTCATCTGACAGGCCCATTGCACAGAGCTTAATGTCAAATAACAGGCATCCACTGGAATAAAATCTTATCTTTGGTCAGATGGTTTCGTGCAGAATGGGAAGTAGAGCCTTTTGTATTACAACACTTACAGGGTTATTCACAAAAGGGTGAAGAGTTTGGAGAAGGCAGGAGAAGTGAACAATCTAGGACAACATAGCTGATTTGGAAAAATTCTGCTCACTTTGCAGTTCAGCTATGTTGTCCTAGATTGTTCTCTTCTCCTGCCGTCTCCAAACTCTTGACCCTTTTGTGAATAACCCTGTTAGACTAATTAGGTGATGCCAGTAAAGGCAGACTATCACATTTAGCAATTTTAGCAATAGAAGCAGGTAAGGATATGCAAAAAAAAGTTACTACATTTCTTGCAATTTTTATATTTCACTCTAATTCCCCCGGAAAACAATAAGTGATGTATTTATAAACAATGCGCAGAGCTATTCACCCTGCAAGTCTCTGAGAATGTTCATTCTGTGTGAATAGACAACAAACACAAACACTCTTTGTATATTTTCTTTTCAGGTGGAATAACAATGTAATATTGCATTGTGGCCACTAGATAGAGCTTAGAAGCATAGAAAATAAATACTTGATTACTTAGCTGCATCTATGGGCCATAATGCAGTATTACATTACATTCAACCTGAAAAAATATATACTAAGAACACTTGTTTTTTCCTCTATTCGCACAGAATGAACGTTCTCAGATATTCACAGGGGTGAATGGCCCTACAAATGGTTTATCACAAAAACTGCTAAGAATTGTCTTAAGCCCCAGTTGAGTGAAATTATTTGTGGAATATTTTAAAGAAACAAATACATGTAAAATAGGCAACAGTATTACCAAGTAAAATATTTCGGATTAGTTAGTAGGTAGCTTATTACCTAAAATTACCTACGAACAATATTTTTTGTTCATCTCCCTTATAGGGGATAACTGTCTGAAAGCCCAGTGGGCACTTTAAATATCTGATTTGGTTAAAACAGAACAGCACTTATCTCCATGCCCCAATCCATGGAGAGAGAGAAGGATCTGAAATGTATGGCCACCGCAACTTCCACAAAAAAAACCTCTGGGTCAGGCAAGGAGAAGTGTAATACATATCACTGTGCTCAGCCCGTATGGCCCATCCTTGGAGAACCTCTTAAATATAGATGTAATCCCAATCAATAAAATCTCTTGTAAGCTTTAAAGTTTAATGCCATTTCAAAAGTTGTTTACAGTCATTTTAGATTTGCAGCTTGTATTCATATAGTACCCAGTGTTCCTGCCATTAAGGTTCTTGTTCAGCCACTTCCTGTAAGTGGGTGACAACTGTCTTCTAATTGCTCTCCTACATTGTCACCCTATAATATGGGCCTTTATGATACACATTGCATTGGCATGGTGCACTGATGTCACTATCAGGAAGCTGGTCCAGAACAATACTGTGCAGCTGACGCTGGAGCAAGGCCAGATCATCTTCGCCGACATGCAAATAAGGATGAAAAACGGTAAAAACTGTATTTTATGAGAAAAAATAGGCAATTGTTTATGATACACAGTGAACACAACAAGCTAAAGTCAGGGGAACTTTAAAGGTGGAGTTGACACTAGATTTGCTTCTTAATGGTTGATGCAAGTTTCTTACAACCCCTTTGGGACTACTGTATCAGGCTCTTGTCAATACCACCAGTATGGATGCTCAAAGATTACCTGATGAATGGACAATTATTGAAATGTCTGAAGCTTGGCAGTGTAAAAACACCACTACTACCTTGACAATTCTTGATTATGCTGCTGTGAAACCAAATGTCAGCACTGTGGTTCCCAGGTTGATCACAGGCTTGGTGGCTCACTACATAGGTTAGACATAAACATGGTCGATCTCTAGTAGCCGGCAATGCCTGGGATTTTGTAGGTCACTATGACTAGAATAGCACGTCACATTAATCTTGCTGTAAAGCGCATAATTAGATGTGGGACAATAGAAGCAATCATCAATCACTCATTAGAACTATTAAGAATCATCTGGATATAGTCCAACAACAGTTCTCTCTGGCTATATGAATTTCTGGGAATGAAGATGCAGCCATTTGTAATTTCTGCCCTCAAACTAGAAAGGAATGATTAATAGAGCAATTATTGTCTGCCATTGTCAACACACTGATCAATCCGGATGGGCTTTTACTATCTCTAACAATACCAGCTCATAAAAGATTAATTAACCTGAAAACCGGAAGGAACAATTAATTAGCCCTCTACTTAAACAATTACTGGCAAACAAGTCAATGTAGATAACAGCCCTGGGAGGAAGGGGGGGAGTTGTCAGTCTTTATGTCACCTCATTTAGTGCACAGACTGCAAGAACTACATAGGAGGATAAAATAAATAAAGAAATAAATAAATGAGTTTATCCTTCATTTGGGCTTACATAACATAATGGAAAATGGAATTGAATACAATAACCACTGCAAAGAACTTAGTAGGCCATGTGAAGGCTGCTTTGAGTGCATGCATATCATTGCTTTCGGTAATGTAGAATGTAAGCTAAACTCAAGCCAAAATGTAAAATACATCTATGTGAACTGAAGGGACATCACCGAATTGATGAGGTCATGCCTCTGCACACCACTCTTGTAAGCAAGCTTCTATTGCATGCATATATTAAGCTATACACTATGAAATGGAGTAATGTCCAATAACACAGTACTGGCCCCTCTGTTTCTCAGTCTGAGTTTTGTAAAAGCGTTTTACTTGAGGTGGATATAAGATACATACAAGTGACATTGTGCCAAAAATGTCCAATTTTTAGATCTCAATTTACAAAAACAAATACAAGTACAAAAATACGTATTTAAGGTGGCTACTAACTGGATCTCTCTGACGTAACTGGTAAGGGTTGAATATTGCAGGAAATTATCATTTTGGTTAAAAGCATAAAATAAGTTGTTATTACACACCTGCCATTCCCATCGACAAAAGATAACAGCTAGAAATTACTAGACTGAATGACAAGGTCATGTCTTTCAACCTCCCCATTACTGTTCGCAAACCACTCTCAGTTGGAACAATCGATTGGCAAGGATCAGGATCATATGGTAATCCTCCATTTTCCAGTGATATTTAGCCAAGTTAAACCTTCTGGCCTAAAAGTGTGTCACCTAATCCTGGTGGCTGTGGGGAGTCGAATTGCACATGTACCTCCTTGGTACATCTGTTAAGCAAGGCCTGCAAAGCTAACTAATTTTACTTGTGTTTACAAGACATGGGTCCTACCTGTAAGCTCAACTGCTCTCTAATGTCTATTGGGAGCTTAGATTTGTACTGGGTAAGGACAAATGCTGTCTGTCACTACTGACATGTAGATGCTGTTTGTGAGTGGATGCAATCACATTGGGTTTGTCATACCCACTTAGAGTGCGTAGATAACGAGTGCAATTAGCTAATTCTTTATTTGCTGCAGACAGAAGCTGCTTATCAGAGATGTGAAAAGAATGACAAGCCACCGTCTGTATTGAAGGTTACACTGTGCCTTTGTCGGGAAGCTCAGATGAATAAGTACAATAGATTTCATGCAGAATTTGATTGCCATCTTGATCACATCAGTATTTAGGACGCACAAAATTACACTTTGTGCGGCTTTATTCATACAGTGATTAACTGCAATAATGCTGAGCAGGTTGACAAAGACATAACTAATCTAAATGATGGGGAGTCTGGGCGGCAGCAGTAAAGATTACTGGTAGCTTTAATTCTGTATTATGTATATTATTCTACTGGCATGATTAGTGTTTGTTAAACATGTAAAGCTTCATACATACAGTATCAATCTATAATAGGGATGTTCAGATACCAAGTACCGTACCCGGTACAAGTACAGATACTTTTCTAGCTCCAAGATTAGACTAGAAAAAAAATCTAAAGTTAGGAGGCAGCTGTCATTTTTAAGGAGCACACAGAGCTCCTGGGATTTGTGCATCCGTTTTAATGTATGATTTGTTTTTAATAAATATATATAAGTGATGCACCATTTTTCCAAGTCCAAGTACTGATACTTCTCCAAGAACTCACAGATACAAGTACAGATACATTTTTGTTTATTGTCATGTGCCAGTTTTTCTAAAACAATACACACTAATGGTTTCAGGACAGTGGTGAGCGCCAGAGCTATGCCCCAGCTGCAGCCGCTGCAACCTTGGTAGTTCTCATGAAAATGCCAAGTATCGGCAATGATATCTGAACATCCCTAATCTATAGCCATACAGCAACATGCATCTTCACTACTTGAGTGCCAATCTGTGCGGTGGTAAAAACTGTCAACCACTGCACCATAAAGTCACCTGCCCAACCAGAAGAATGCTGGTTTAAAATTACATATAAACTAAGTTAAAAGAAAAAAAAGTGCTGAGGGGTTTGGGGAAGGGTGCTGAGGGCTTTGGGGGGTGATAGAAAGAAATCCTAACATAGACCTTCAAAGGAAAACTGTACCCTTAGTACAAGCAATCCTTTAAGCCAAGACCCCACCCCCCTTGAGCGCAACCCACTTTCTGAAGAAGGACTCTGGGGCTTTGAGCAGGGTCATACAATGAAGATCGCTGTATTGGACCACGTGTCCTTTAAGCCATGGCTTAAAGGACAACTTGTACCAAAGGTATAGTTGTCCTTCTAAAGAAGCCTGAACTGAAAGGAATAAGGAGGCGCCCATTGCTTACCTCTCCTGCTGAAAAAAAATAGGTGCCTGGCTATCATGTTATTCTTGCAGCTTGCTATACTACAATATATTTTAGCTCCTCACCTGGGGCAGATATTCAACTCAGGAGTTCTAACTTCATTTGCTGCATCTTTGTTCCATGTCAGTGACTCAAAAAGTATTGAAGTCAAAGGAAGTCAGACAATTAGCATTTTCAAAATGAGTTTAGCAATAGCTGCCTATATATTTCTCACACTACAGGGTTCTAATGTCTATCAAGTGGACAGATAGATGGAGCGCACACATACTTACTGTGGCTGTTGCAAAAGAAAAATGTACTTTAAAGGCATTTCATATTTCTAAGTATGCAGCGATGAATGCAATGTGACAGCAGCCGGCTGCACAAGGTGTATTATATATAGAACAGTCTCACTATGGTTGGGGAGTTTTAAATGGGTGTAAACAGAGGGAAATAGATCAATTTGAGAAAGCACTTTTTCATGATTCAGGCCTCAGAGCAACCAGTAGTGATTTGCATTCATTTCCTGATCAATGTAGCAGCAATAGGTCTCTATTTGGTGAGTAAATTTAGCATACAGCACTGCAGGCGATTTTGTATTCTTAGATTAAGCTACAGGCTGTTCTGAATTTCTTACAGGCTGCAATGATCAGTATTTAACATTCAGACATAAAGGAATTAAAATTTTCTGCTTTTGATCTGGTGCACACAGAAGCATGCAAATTAAAAAAACAGGGCTGATTTATAAAACACGGAAAGATAACCAAATTGGTGTGTAGAGGATCCTGAGAAAAGCACATGTTTAATGAGAACAATGGGCAGTGAGAGATCTGCCTATCCAGTGAACATCAACGTTTCTCTTAAAGTGGAACTAGACCCACCAATTTAATGGTCTCCCAAGACAGTTACTTTCGAGACATTCCTCTGGTAATAACTGTCAAAGTTGGCAGCGTCCTTTTTTTCAGCTCTCAACCGAACTTTAAAGCCCGCGAATGGCTGATGTCATAGCTGACCAACTGGTCAACCTCATGGCAACTGCAATACCAAGATGGCACCTTTCTTAGCTATAAAGGATATGAGGGTGTAG
>NW_017306269.1:4299803-4330621 GCF_000935625.1 Nanorana parkeri
AAAATGATGGATAACAATGTAAAAAATAACCCAAAAACCGGGGGGGGTGTAGATAATATACTAACCTTTCCGCCCATGGCACCTAGGAGACAATAATGTCAATCTCCTTACAGCTAGATCCTAGAGAATGTTAAGTAGACCAAATCCCGTGAGAAGACAATACTGCACTGTGCTTTGGCACTTATGCTACTCAGCATTACTGATTGTAGGAGAATGACGTCAACCCCTTGCACTACAGAAGCCGAGGGAAAGGTGCGTATGCTAACTATCCCCCCCAAGGTTCTTTTTTGCACTTTCATGCTGTGAAAATGCTGGAAGGAGGTGAAGGGGGGCTACTTTTAAAAAGAAGGCCTTGCTTGAAATGCAATGCCCACTTTAAACTAATCCCTCTTATCTGCCAAGAATGACACCATGATGATACTATGCTATGATACTATGTGCTTAAGGGCAGGTTCACACCATTTTCTGGACCAGATCTGGAATGCAGTGCATTGCGTTTTTGCCACGTTTTTACCGCGATTTTGGCACAATTGGATTTTTTTTCCCCTTAAAATGGTCTTACAGGTGCGTTCCAGTTTTTTATGTGTTCCAGTGCATTCCAGACCAGACAAAATAGGACACAAAGTATTTTTCTGGGCTGGTCTGGAACAGACTGCACTGGTGTAAACATGGCCAGAAATAGCATAGGGATACATTAGGATGCATTTTGGGTCTGGAAACAATCTGGTCTGGTCTGGAGATGATACGGACATGGTGTGACAGGGCCCTAAAAGTTGAGTTGAGAGCTGATATAAGAACATGGCAACTGTGACAGTTATCACAAGAAACATGCCTTGAATGTAGCATACAGTGTGCATGTGCTAGTAGGCAGACAGCAAATGACAACACAGCAGAAAACAACATTGGTATGTTTGGTTAAGGATCTAGTAACTTATATTAAACGTTTCTAAGGTGAGCTTTCTTTTGGGAAAAAGGTGGGTTTAGTTACACTTTAAAAATGAACTTCAGACAGATTAAAAAACAAACACTAATTGATGCAGGGATGTATTAAAGGCTGCAGGAGATTTGACAGTGTAGTAATATCTTCGATGCAGAAGATCTCAAATCTCCAACTTCGGTTGATAAATATATGGGCTTATCTATAGCTATCATATACCAGTGCCACATAATGTATACACCGGATTGCTTAGCAGTGGTAAATAAAATAGCTCATTACAGAATTTTCTCTCTGTGAGGTTTCTACGGAATGAAGAAAAGGTTTTACATGCTTAAGCCTGATTACTGCTCTGGGGAATGACACCTATGAGCCACTTTGAATAAAGCTTCTTTTATTTAACAAAGCATACTTACTCTGTATTTAGATACTGGCTTACACTAATCTTCTTTGCCTCCTTGCTAATTTTAATTAAGATAACACAACCGATAACTTCTAAATAAACAGTTTACAAGATTGTTTCTTTTTTTGTTGTGCTGAATTAACGGCGTGTTTCTGTAATAAAGCTTGGCGCTCACAGGAGAGAAAGCACTTCAAAGGAGTGAACTAATCAGAAGGCTGTATAAAAAGTATGCTATCGTTCATACTGGACTCGTTAATCCCTCGATGACTAAGAACTGTATACGATTGTGACCAAAACAGGATTCCGCTGACGTGCGGAAATAAAATACTGAAGCCATAGCCAGCAGTGGAGCTAATCAAGCTAAAGACGCAGGATGTGCATCTTCTGACCTGATCATTTTTCTGGCACTACAATAGCTGCAGACAACCCTGACTAACAATTTGGAAGCGAATGATCACACAGTTTTTTTAAATATTGTCCAATCACTATTATTCACCTGAAGATAAGACATCATTAGAGCTGTCTGCCCTCTACTCCTGCCATATAAATACAGTTATATTCTTGCTGAGATGAGTGTACATATGTATGTAGTGTTCTGAAGAGAGTTCTGCTAAGTCGGATAATGCCTTCACATCTATTTTCCTTATACATCGATAACTGCTCATAGATTGCAAGGGACCCCTGTGATGACTCCCTTCCATCTATGAGCTGAGCCACTCCATCACCCGTCATTTTGTGACAGTTTTAGCCATTTTAGGACTGAGCATTCCTAGGGAACTGACTCCATTTAATGTAAAAAATACTTGTCCAGGAAAAGAAATGCAAACATTGTAAACATGCTTTTTGTGAGGAATGTTTGTGAAATCATCCTTAGGGACATTGCTATGGACATCACCAGACACTGGGAACCGCCAGCACCCTGCCAGCCTTATCATGGAGATGGCATGTGATGTACCTGAACCCTGATGTAATATTACTTAATATTTGGATAAATATAAAGTTAGTGACTATTAGCCAATGATATCAAAGCTTGAGCCTAACCTTGATATACAGGGGTTGATTTACTAACCTTATAAACACACCACGAACATGTATACACCTCTGTAGTGTGTTCCCTCCCAGCATGATCTATGGGTGGAATCTAAACACCTTTTTAGTGTGTACACACCCAGCAGGTGTGTTGTGCAAAGCCCTGCCCTGAATTGCAAGGTGATGTTGTGTAAATTAGCTCTACATTGTGTTGCTTGCGTTGATGAATGCAGGAATGTAAATGCATGAGCTAACCATTTTTGTCTAAACTGTGAAGCAGCATTATATATGCATCATGTGCATGATTTTTCCATATATGGCATTAGTGGAAACATGCTTATAAAGACTTTTTGGTTGATAAATACGTTTTGCTGTGTAAAAATCACACGCACCTGGTGCGTGCGTGTGTTTAGGTTAATAAATCACCCCCACAGAGTCTATAAAACGTATACAATCTTAGGGGGTTTCAGTGGTCTTTAGGCTTATAAGCTGATCTTCCCCCTACGTGTGTCAATAAACCTTATATAATTTGAGCCTAAGTACAGACTGTTGCTTAAATCGGTTGTGTTCCCGATCCCTAAACACTCCTTTGCAAAGAAACTGCTTGGGCACCCCTCTGGTATTTATCATGGTTTCTTCTCATATGTGTAAAACTCATATGGTTTATGGGAACCGGGACCCATAAACCATGCCTCCTATCTTAAATCTGAACTCCAATCAAACAGCTAAATACAAAGTTTAGGTTTATATATGGAAACTGTCTTACCTTGCAAAAGATTTGTAGTTCTTTAGAGCCAGTCAGATCCAGGCAACCTTACCTTTTAGCATGGTCAGCTCCTCCATGCCCTTTACATTGCAGCTGATAAATACAGACTGGTACAGGACGTATCCCAACCTGTGACTAGACAATGTAGGAGCATTACCAGACTGACGAGATCAGCCTTTCGCACTATCCAGGTCACCTGATTGGATGCCTGTCCCTGCACCCCATGAGTCATGCTGTGCAGGAAATTACAGGATAGTCATATCAAGAGAGATTTGGGTACTTTTGGCAGCTGTATGCAAAATGTATTTAATTATGTTTTTATGACTCCATAACTAGATCACATAGTGCATTATCACAGCTGTCCAGAGTTCAGCTTTAAAGAAGAAATCCAGGCAAATAAAAACTTACCCCTGCAGTGGGGTTACCCCCACACTGCAAGGGTTATGTGCTTGTTTTGTCTAAGGGACTCAAATAAAGAAGATATACTTACATGATCCCAGCTCCCATGGCGCACAGTGCTCACCTCTCTCTCCCTCTGCTCTAGCTATGGAATCCCCTTCAGTGTTCTCACGTCAAATGCAGGTCAATTGTCAAGCATAAGACTGAATGATGTCTGCGGTCCTTAGACTGCTGGAGCCCAGGGGAGAAGAGGCTGTGGGGACTGCTCTAGCAGCACAGAGAGAGCCAAGATCAGGTGAACATATCTGCTTTATTCCAGCCCCTGGACAAAATGAGCATTTAACTCTTACAGTACAGGGCTACCCCCACAGCAAGGGTAGGTTTTTCTATTTGCCCAGAGTTATTCTTTTAAGTGAGCTTTTGCAGCCAAATTTGAGGAACCTCCGATACATGTTTGTTAAGTGTTCCCATTCACACACACATACTAAAAAATAATTTAAAAAAAAGTCTTACCTTTTTAGCTGTTTTTGGAGTAAATTTAAACATAGGACTCTACAGGCAGCTTCTAGTGGTTAGAATAGAATAGATGCTGTTCTAACCAGCCTGTGAGCTGATAAGGGTCTAATTAAGGGACAGTTTTTTTTAAAGTTTAGTTACATATGGTACTCAGGCCTTTAACATTCAGAACAGTCCTGCTCATCTAGTTTACAAAGGATAATTCAATCTGCCAACACATTACAGGCAGGGTTAATTATGTGAGACAAAACTCCTGCAGCCATCAGACAGTGAGAACTAAGCAGGAATTTTCAGTCCTAGAGTTTGCAGAAATATCATCAAAAAAAAGGTAAACTACCATGTTTTATTTTAAGTTATGCTATGTAAATGTGAACATGTAACACATGTAAAGTAAGTGATATCCCAATTTGGCTGTAAAAGTGGAAATACATTTTCAGGTGACATAAAAACATTGTAAGAATGTTTATCTTTTCTCTGATCTAAGGAGATTAAAGAAAGCCTTACAAGCTCCCTACTCAAACTCAATGCTAACCTGGAGAGTGTGCCCCAATTATAACTTGATTAGTCTTAGTGCGGTTATAAGAAAAGGAACAGGATCCCATTAGAAATTATAACTCTTACCAAACCGTCCTTCCAAAAATGTAATTTCTTTTGCTGGGGATGCGTAGCAGTGCAAATTTCTGGGAAGAACAGTGACCCAGTCACATGAGGAAGAAAATACATTTTTGGGGAGTTCTTTGCACATGCAGTGTGCACCACCATGAAGCCACATTTGCACAAAAGTGACAAATACATTTTTTGGCAGAGTTTATAGCAGCTGCAGATTGAAATAAATTATAAGAAAGCTTCTGTAACAAAATTATATATATATTGTGAGATTAGCATGAAAAGACAGGGATCACAGCACAACATTCCAAGTCCACAGGCAATGTCAATTTAAGGGTATCTTACCCACTTTTTTCTTTCTAAATAGTAAAAGAAAACTTCCCTCATGGGGTACATCAAAAGGCAAACACAAACGCTCTAGTATACAAGCATTCCAGAGGTGTTTTGCCTTCAACAGCAATGTCAGATTCTACTTGTACTCCTTACTGTCTCCAACAGACTCTCTAAAGGTGCCCATACACTGTGTAATTATCGCACGATAATCGCGTGAAGTCCCGAGATCGTACAATAATTGCAAAGTGTATGGAAGGCGTGCGACCGTTTTTACTGTATGGTCGCACGTCTTTTGTCTAAGGAGCATGCTAGAAAACCAGCCGAGAATCGAACAATTTTCGGCTGGTTTTTAGCATGATCGTAAGATCAATGCCCGTTCAGCATTGCGGTCATCGGAAGCCCGCCCCTCAGGGGGGCAGGCTTGCGATGAGCGCAAGTACGATCTGCGTGTCCAAGATGGGCAGATCGTATGTTTTTAAAATAACTTTACAACCATCGCAAGACTAAGGTCTTGCGATGGTTGTAAAGTGTATGGCCACCTTAAGATGCAGAGAGCCCATCTCCAATGAAGCAACGGAGGCCTCCCAGTCAGGTGCCACAACCCAGGGTGGAGGCCTACAGCAGCACAGCCTGGCTGAGATGTAAATCCCATCCAGGATACATCTGCGGCTGTCTGTTACAATATATGATTATTTTTTTAAGCAACAGTTTAGTTGTCCTTTGAAGGAGAACTATGAGGTGAGTGATTCACACTCATCCTCATAGTTAGAGCCGACGTGTAACATTGCAACTTTCACATGTCGACTCGATTGATGGAGAAGTGAGCGAACACATACCGTCGCTCGCTCACTTCCCCATCATCTCCCTGCAAAAAGTGGTGACTTTCAGTCACCGCTCCCCGCAGGGATTCCCACCTCCCCTCTTCAATCCTCCAGCGCTGAGTGGAGGGGGGCGGGCACATCTCGCTCTGCCTTTATATAGGCATAGCCTGCTGTCAATCAGCCAGCTAGGTGGATCTCGACAGTATTGTTGGGATGCGTCCCGGCTGCTATATACTGAGCTTTGGGTCACGGGAGGAGGTTAATATCTGTTCCCCCGTGACCATAAAGAGAACTATGGGGAAAAAGGTTACCCCATAGTTCACTTTTAAAGCAGAACTCTAGGCAGATATAAAAAACACAAACAAATAGATCTCTGTAATCATTAATACATCATTACATTTATTTTTTAAATGCAAGCAGTGAAAGTGCCTTTTGCAATCTCTTTACAGTGGGGCTGGAGTGTGAAAGGAAAGCAGCAGCAGCCAATCATTTCAGGTGCTGACAAGAAGCATGCTAATAGGAGGATAGAGGGCAGAGATGCTCATCACTATACTGCTTCTCCTTTCACTGTTTAGGCATAGGCTAAGGTGGGTCCAAGATGACCTAGGCTCAGAAGAAGGGGGTTGAATGACACTGCCCATCAGACTAAGAACATCTAGTGACAGAAAAAAAATACTGCAGGGGAAATCTCCAGATTCCAGAAGGTGAATATTGCTGGTATTTTAGAGTATCGTGTTATTTTTGGCTAGAGTTTTGCTTTAAACAGGTAAAGAGAGTCTCCGGGGTCAGCAGATTAGAGACACAATTGTGTAAATGCTCATGGGGAATACAGGGCACCAAAACGTAAGAAAACGGAGGAGAGGGCAGCTATTATCAAAACAAGTCTTTCTCAGAGGTACAAATAGGTTAACATCACCTACACTAGGTGGGTGGGCCTCTGCATTTTTAGTTCTGGAGATTGGTGTTCCCCACTTCTTTACTACTATCAAACCTAATTATGGATCCGATGGTCCCGGACCTCCTTTTTAGGTCTCGCTCACACCTAGGCGTATTGCATGTGCGCGTCTGTCGCGCGACCGGCGCATGTTTTTTAACCGCGATTCGCGATAAAAAAGTTGCGCTACCGTCACGCGTTTCCGAAGGCTACTTGGCTGTATCCCAATGGAAACGCGCAACAAAACGGCCCAAAGTAGTACCTATACCTTTTCAGGCGTGGGCCGTTTTGTAGCGCGTTAGGGACGGGCGGAAATACGCCAAGGTGGGAACGAGACCATTGAATACAATGGGATTTATATTTTTGAGCGTTTTGTAGGGCGTTCGTCGAGCGTAGAACGCGCTACAAAACCTTCAGGTGTGAACGAGGGCTCAGTGAGACCAGAATCACCCACAGAAAGGTCTGCATGGAGACAGATATATTTTCCACAAGCCTCGTTCTAGATTGCAAATACACAACATGTTTCTAGAAAACTTCACAGATGTAACTAAAAAGTTCTTCATCTTCACCCTTCTGAAATAAAAGTACATTTCTAAATGAGACACTCCTCAGCCCCCCCAGCACAGCACAAAGCAGCCATTCAAAATATGCTGCCCAGCCCTCCATGTAAGCTTGAGGGGGGATGGGCTGGAAATATGGCCACAAGGGAGCTCCATCCATATGTGCATTCCTTACATGGGCCCTATAGAGGTGCCTGGACTGGACTGACGTCACATTCTGGCTCCCGGCACCTCGACAGGGCGCGGAAGGGAGCTGTACAAACAATGCACATATGGATGGAGCTCTATCACAGCACAGCAGCCCACACTGGACCCCAGGCTGAGGATCCACTTCAGTTCTCATAAGTTAGGGAGACTGGGTGGATCTAAAAAAGAATTAGTGTGTGTTGCAACGCAACTTGGGTCACGACTTAATGACCAAGGACAAATGTGGGTCCTGAGGTTACACAGGTTGAGAAACACGGATTTAGAGACACGTCAGAAATGTATGCAGGTGTGTGGGCTATGCTATTTTAAAGCCCAAGCCCACACAAACCTATCATTTCAGTTTTTGTTGTACCACGTCTAGCATTTTAAATTACATTTTTAAAGACTCCCGTGGAAAGAAAGCTGCAAAATAGTGACTCCTTAGGTAAGTATTTGTTGAAGGAGGTGGGAAACCTCACCACTGGAGGTGCACAGCTAAATTCTGATGGAACATTAAAGGATCAGAAACTAAAAAAGCAAACAGAGGTCATAGAGAGATGTTCGCCTGAGCATGATAGACAGTGGGGGGAATTTATCAAAACTGAAGCAGACAAAATCTGCAGTAGCTGTGCATGGCAACCAATCAGCTTCTCTTTTCAGTTCGTTCAGTTAAACTTTGAAAATGAAAAAGGCAAGCTGATTGGTTGCCATTCACAGCTGCTCCAGATTTTGTCTGCTCCAGTTTTGATAAATTCCCCCCAGTGAGATAGGTACCATCTGTGGCCAATCCCTGAACATGCACCTTTGCAGCATTACATTAATTACTTCACAGCTTTGTATGTACAAGTTCAGTCACCTACATTGTTATGTAGACATTGTACATTATTGTTAATTCGCTGGCAAAGGTAGCTCAACAGTTTTCTTTGTGAATGCAGAAAAGGAAATCAGATAATTGCCTGGTCCTACTTTGAACTCTGTGGTTCTTCCTGTTGGCCCCTTTGACACTACAGGATTCAGAACTGACATAGGGGACTGTGGAAAGAACCACATATCAGACAGAGGGAAACCAAGCATTCAATGCGCCTGAAAGTGGTGAATGGTGAGGACTCTTAGATCAGTGCTACCTTTGCAAAGACTTATACAGCTAGTGGTTTATTATACTGTGGAGGAGAGGTAATAAGTGGGATTCAGAAATCATCCACTAGCAGGCTGGCCAGTGCTCTGGTCAAGATGGGCAGACTCACCCCTAATAATCTAGCCAATAATTAGCCCCAGTTTTAGCATGCCAGCAATCTGTGGCCACCAATCAAAATGTGTCTTTCAGCCCCATACCACAGGGTGCCCTAACACATGCTAATTTGCCTTCAAGGTTTTTATGCATTCAGTTTGACTCTATGGCCAACACAGAGAATGAAGTCACGTTGGTAATGACGCAAAAAATATATTGTCAATATTTCAACATTGGAGCCTCCAAGAGATGTGAAACACTGGTGGATGATTCACCTACACCTGCCAAAACCAAAAACACCAGTGCAATAGGGATCGATCCTTTACAAGAGCTTAAAGGCTTTAGCAAAGACACAGCAGATGATCTCCGCTCCCCACCATCTGTGACAGAGCAGCAAAAATTTCCCTTACCTCCAATTTGGCAAGTCACGTTTATCTAAGTCTTGGAAACGATGCATAATGTAGAAGGCTTGGAGAGCTGACACATTTGAAGAATCGCACGCCTGCCTCACCTTGATAAATGACATACTAGTTTTATGTGTTTAAATAGGCTGAACCAAACACATGCCCTTGCCTCTGTGCTCCAGCACAACTTAAAAAGCTGCGGACGAAATGGTTTCAGTTGTTGACCTCCGAAAAAAACAAAAAAACAACCTGAAGAATTAAATAAATTACTACCGAGTGACTGAAGACAAAGGGAACAGCTTAAAGTCATTCAGCTTTTTCCCCTGAAGTAAGCAAATGTGAAGCTATGAGTCCCTAAGTGCGTCTATCTAAAGAGTACACTGCATTTTATTTATTGGCAGGTCATTTTACCAGGGAATGAACATTCTTCTTTAATGCTAGCAAAGAAATACGGAAATAAGGGAATTTAATATGGGAACCATCCAGTCCAGCAATTTACACAATTTGACCTTGTTTGGCAAGACAGGAGACCTGATTTTTCTCTGCGGCAGTTAAGTATTATTTACAGATTTTGTTCTTCCCCCCCAGCCTGTGATTGGACAGTGAATGGAGAAACAGCAGAGCAGGGGCCGATACCGGGTGACACCCCGCCGTGACGCCATTGTGCATACGAGTGACATCACCATGCACGTGTGCGATGATGTCATCGCACATGCGCTGCTATCTTTGTGATACCTGCCTGTGACAATCTTGCTGATGGACGCCGGCAGAGAGAGAGGAGGGGGACGTTCACCTGGCGGGATAAGGTATGCCGCTGGGTCCCCTCCTCTCGCCTGCAACTGTCGGGCTCTCGGTCCATGACCGAGTGCCTGACTTTTCAGGTGTGGGTGACACCAAAATGACTGTCAGTCATTTTGGTGTCACCCCTCCATTGCTGTCACCCGGGTGCGGGCCGCACCCTCCTTGTGACGCCGCCACTGCAGCAGACTGATGACCACATCTCTCTCTCAATCTGCTTTTTTGCTCCTATCACCATGCAAATTGTTAGCACTGCAGCACAACTGACTGGCTCCTTGTGCTGCTTTACCTTCTCCCCCATCAGAGTTCCTCTGTACCTTTTGCACAAAGCTAATACCAAGTTGAATGCAGGTACTTACTGCTTTCATTAACCGCTTACCTTCCACTCATTGTATATAAAAGGACGGACGACATGCTCTTGACAATGCTATATACATATACAGAGCTATAAGGTACAAGAGGTATACTGCTATTTTTCGTGAAGAATGTAAGACAAAAGTATTTTTTTTCAGGGTACGGCTTAGGTACAATTACCATTGCTAGATGTTTTCTATGACGTAACACATGTATGTTAAAGGAAGCAAAGCAAACACATCTAAAGAGATGTCAGCCGGTGATACCGTCTTTTATATAACACCAGAAGACATATCCTGCCTTTCTCTCCTGCCCTGCCTGCATAATTCCTTTTGTACATGTATCTGGAGACTAAGGTTCACTTAAATAAGCTATGATGTGCACAGGCCATAGAAAGCAAATGCAATTTTATTTTACAGTAATTCAAAATAATTAGTTTTCTGAGAGATTGGTTGCTTCTGATTGGTTGTTACGGTCGGCTGCATTTTCGACATCTCTCCTGGCCTAATTAAACATAGAGGACCTACGTTCCCCCTAAGACACAGGTCTTCCCCTTTTGGCAAAGTAAATAAAGCTCTGGATGTTTTGGGTTTTTACATATCAGCAGTTGCCCTGGCAACAGACCAAGAGTTTTCTGCTATGTCCACTTATGATATCAAATGCAAAACAATCTAAGTTGTTTGGACGAGCTAAAATGTACAGTACATGGATAAAGCGGAATGACCGCATATAAATCTTTTATTAATACCACAATTTGAATACATACATGTGGAAGTCCTCCTATGCAGTTACAGTGTGGAGCATTCGCCATATGGAAATTATAAGAAGAAACTCTGTAAATCTAAAGAGACATGAACATTTGGGCAATACAATGTGCGTTTTTACCATATTTACCGCCTTGTTACATTTTATGTTACTGCTATTTTGTAAAAGGGATCCGAAGAGCAGGAGAGATCAGATTACTGAGACTGTTAAAGTATTCAGCAGATCGACACACCTCCTCCCTCTCAACAGGTAAAAATGAGACCTTCTGCATTAGCCAGTCATACACAAGCTGACAACATGCATGCAGGCAGAGCTGGCCTTTTACTGTTAGAAAACCTACCATGTATGGAACTCCATCTCTAAATAAAAGATAAAAAAAGCCCAGCAAAGGTATAGATGAGAAAGCAGCTTTTTCTGCAATATTCACCTTCATTCTGCTGCTGCCCCTGCAGAAACTCCACTTTGCCACTAGATGTCAACAGTCTTCTGGGTTGAATGACAGCCACATCATTCAACCCACTCTCTATGAGACCAGGCTGTCATAGACTTGCCTCTCAGGGATGCATGCTGGCTCGGTACTACTGCACTGAATGATGCTTACAAATCCTTATGCATTAAGAACTGCCCACCCCCACAGGACAACAGAAAGAACCTAAAACCAAATTGGCCAGAAGACCCTTTTGAAAAAAGGTATGTACGTATGTATATTACAATGATTTATTATTATACGAGATTTATATAGCGCCAACAGTTTGCGCAGTACTTTACAAAATAACGGGAGACAGTAGTTACAATACAGGAGGGTTAGGAGGGCCCTGCATATAATTTAAAGCTAAGCTCCAGGCAGATATAAAAGGACATCTTAATCCAATTATGGATTCATTAGCCTTTTGACACCTGCAATCTTTATAGTAACGTTCTCCGGCACAGTTCTGTGGCTGCTGAATACCTGAACATCTGATAGGATGCAGGAACGGGTTGGCTCATAATTTTCCACCCAGCTCATTTTAACAAAATTTGTCAAACCGGGGGGTGCCAGCAGGGCCACCCACAGCAGGAATCCGCAAAAAGTCGATCTGTGGGTGGTCAGCTTTATTAACAAATTAACCAGTTAGTGCTGAAGCCTCTAAATTTGGTCTGGGCTTCTAGACCTCAATGCCCTCTGCTCATGATATAAAAATGTCAGCCTGTAATACGAATGAGTTAAAATGTTACATTGATTTTTTTATAGCTGGCAAAAGTACCAGAATCCGGATATGTCTTCTGTAATCCTCTGCGAGTTCGGTCTGGGGGGGAAAGATAGGGAGCAATGAGGCTTTATTGCCTTGCACAGTATTGTCCATCACTGTAAGCTTCCTAAGAAGAGGAGGCAGCAGTGATGATATCATCAATGTTCCTATGCTCCTTCATTGTCCCATCACAGGATGTGTCTCAGACCAGGCTGCATTGTTTAAAGTGACATTAAAGGCAGCCCCCCCCCCCCCCCCGGCCATACCTTATGTGATGCCTCTTGATCCAAACAGCTTCTTCCTTCTTCTTTCCACTCATTTTTCACAGTCCTTCCAGCGCTGGTGCCAGTCTCTGATCCAGCGTAGACTCCTTGTGTCCCACAGAGTCTATCCGGCATGCACGCTCCCAGCACGCACGCTCCCGGCTGCGTCCATTCAGTGTCAGCGTTGCTCTCCTCCTCTCCCCTCCGATGATCTGGACTGTGCATGCGCCCGCCCACACTGCCTCCTTTACATTGTTCGGGAGCCAGGACTTCTGCAGCCAGGAGCGAGCGACACAGGTAAGTTAGTTGGTATTTGCCAACTTTTTTCTTTTTTTTTGGTAATGTTGGGGCATATATCTACTGCATAGCAGTAGATATATGCAAAAAAAGAGACTTTAATGCTACTTTAACTTTAGAATATTGTGCAGGGAAGGGTAGGAGCTTATTATGCTGTACGGCAGGGGTGCTTGGATCAACAGACAGGGTAACAAATGTAAAAACAGTTAGGCAGGTAAAACTATTCCTATATATTTATATTTAATCTAGTATTTAGCTGTGTGCTGGCTTAAACAAATTATATGCTTAGGCTTTAAAAGAACAATACAACAAATGCAACATTTTCACAGTCCAAATTTACAGTAGTATACAGTATGCTCATAGTTTTTATATTTTCAGCAACTCGCAGAAAACTGCTTTGATTTCTTTAAACAGACAAACAGCTAATCCAAAAGAGATTCAGTGATGCTAATGCAGGTGACAGAAATTCCATCCGCGTACATTGTGTGGGGGCTGCAATTTCTCCTACGCTGTACATTATCCAATTGACCTTTCCACTCAATCTGCCGTATAACCACAAGTGCTCTGCGCACAGCTTTGTCTCCAAAACATTGGAAAGTTACCTTAGACTGTGCAGAGGAGGAGGTCATTACACAGAAACCACAGAGGTATCAGGAGTATGCTCATTGGCTGGCCGCTTTACATTTGGCCACGCTAAAAAATGCTGGCACCTCGCTCCTGACCTTGTCCTGACCTTGTTTTCAACAAGTCCAAAGTGGCAATCAACAAAATAAGATAATTGCAAGAGCATTACAAGAATCTGACGGGATTCGCTGAACAATCTCACCAGCAATGGAAACATCACCTACGCAGTTTGTGCTTTCACATCTTCGTCCTGCTCAGTGTGAAGCAGCTTTCAATCTGTTTTCTGATCAACTAATATGTTCCAAACTAACCAAGCATTTTATGACAAACGCAACGTCAGAAGAGAAAAACACTTCTTGAAAACATGATTTAAAGTAAAACTCCAGAACCTGCCTCAGCTTTGTGTGCTTGTGAAATCCATTGAGGAGATATGCCTTATTTCCTGTCTTGGTGACAGCTGTGGGGAAATTATGTGACAACTATGAAAGTGGGATTTCCTCAAACTCTCTCTTCCTTCCTGTTGTGTCTCGGGAACAAAAAGTGAGGAAAAATCTCAACAATGGGGACACAAAGAACAATAAAAACCTGACAGAAGTTCTAAGCGTTCTTCACTCAATATGTCCTCAAATGGCTGAGATTTTATGCATTTCTCTTTTGTACTGTTATGGCCGCACACCTGACAAGCCTGATAGCATTGAAAAGGTGAAGGTCCATCTCTCATACTAGAAGGAAGATTTAATTTAGTGAGGAGCTTATTTAAAAAAAAACGAAATACCCTATTGCACTACTCGTCTCATTTGTCAGATTTTAACACAATACTGATCTGCCACACCGGCTGAGATAAAAGTTTGCAGAAGCGCTTTCTGATTTTCTGATTCCTTTATCTGTAACCAGGTACCCAAACACCACATACAAGTGGTGAGGCTTAATCATAATTGTACCACCATTCTGCACATGTATGTTGCTAGACATGTGCATGTAATTTAAAGGCTTGACATGTTTGGTATCTATTTACCCGACACAACCACATCTTTTATATTTTCTCATGCCCCGGATGGGAGGTGGTTAAATGAAAAAAAAGTTATAGTGGTAGTTTCTGTATTTCTGCCCTGATAGGGCTTGCTTTAAAGTACGAGTGAAAATATTGACCAACACTTTCACCTTCCTTCCCTGCTGTGAAACAAAACATCAATTATGTGCTTTAAATAACCATTATCACATTGATTATAAACCACTTTGCTTACACACAGTGATAACCACATTCCACCACCATGCCAGGTTATTCCTTATACACCCTTTATATTATTTGCCACCACTCTGTTAATGTATATTAAACACTGCAATACAATGTGAGTGTTCTGCCAGCTGGGACATTAACATCCGTTTTATGTTATAATCAGATTCCTTTCTAATTACTTTTATCTTTCACAGTATACCATTTCTGTCACAGGCAAAATTATCTATCATCTAAAATGATGACGGATAAGGACCCGGCATTACCAGCCAGGCAAACTGAAAATGTTAATGCTTTTTGTAAATAGCTCAAAAACTTAAAAGGATTTCTCTATAGTAGAACTTTTTTTTCGAAATGGTATCCCTACCCCATTCTTCCTGCACTCCTCAGTACAAATGATTTTTAAATTCCCTTGATACATATAATACTATATTTTCTGGATCTTTTTTCTAGTCACATGACAACCTGGGGATTTCTTAATTTTATCCCTGCAGTGGTGGTGGACAGTATTCAATACTGCAGAGAATGACGCAGGCGCCATGATGTCAGACATTTGGTGATGCACCCCAAGAGAATGTGTCCATTACTGGCTGTCGTTCAACCCAGAAAAGGACAGCTGGAAGACAGTGCTGGAGACAAGGGGTATTCTACAGCGAAAGCTGCATTTTTAATTTTTAAAAGTTGGCTGGACAAATAATTTAAACAAATCTAGATTACCAGACAGTTTATAACAAAAGCGCCAGCAGCATATGACCAAGAAGGGAGACAATGTTCAATGATCGTTGTAAAAACGCTTACGAGGCTGTTCTCACTTGGTTTAGGGAAACCTCAACACTGCAATATAAAAAACAGAGAGCGCCTCCATCGTGTAAAAACTTTTTAATAAAACAAGATTAAAACAAATGCAATGGTACTCACAAAAGTCGAGTTAAAACAGGCATGAAAAGATCTTAAGCGATGGACTTAGCCGGCTGTTCGTCCTTCCTAGTTGTTGACGCGTTTCTGCAGGCACGCCTCCTTCATCAGAACCCTGATGAACCCTCCTTCATTAGAACCCAGGGTTCTGATGAAGGAGGCACGACCTCAGAAACGCATCAACAACTAGGAAGGACGAACAGCCGGCTGGCTAAGTCCATCGCTTAAGATCTTTTCATGCCTGTTTTAACTCGACTTTTGTGAGTACCATCGCATTTGTTTTAATCTTGTTTTATTAAAAGGTTATTACGCGATGAAGGCACTCTCTGTGTTTTATAAATCTAGATTACGTTATTAATAATAATAATCATCATCATAATCATCATCATCATAATATACAGAATATTTTAATAAATATATAACATAATAAATAACATCAGTATTCATATGAGACACAACTGAAAACAGGAATAATAACAAAAGATTGCATGTCAGTTGAATTTATGTAATTTACAAGATAAAAGCAAAACTTTAGCGTTTTCCACTTGCAAGACTTATAACCGCCTGCATTAAACAAACAACTGACTAAGTAGGCCTGTGACCTGAAAGGCGAAATTGATTTGTGGGTGGAAAAAAGCAACTTGATTTGTGGTCTATAATAAAGAATGACAAATTATACACCAGCTATGAAAAAAAACACATAAGTTCGAAACAAATGCAATCAGCGGTATTTGTTATTGAAAAATCAAGAAATACTACAATGAATCTGACAGCCGGTCGCACAAACATAAATGGATCAGCAGGTGTCTTTCAATCATATGTGAGGACGTAAGTGCTCAATTTTTGTACACTATTATGTTTGTTTTATTTATATATTGTTGGCATTTTCCACAGGGTTCAACAGAAAACACTGAACCATTCACATCACCCCATGCACCAGATGCTTACAGGTGAAAGTGTCTATAATGGTCATAATGGCACACATGGTTGGGCAACTGTAGATTACCCTACCAGTATGTTGATGGCAGGAATCAACAAGAAACAAAAATCCATCACACGTATGAAGCACAGCCCTCTGCTGTATCTCACATTGTGACCTGCAATGTAAAATCCTAATGTGGTCCCATACTGTCCTGACCTCTGTTGGGTCTCACTCTACTACCAACTAGAGTACAAATCCATCACCCTCTCATTGCTCAGTTCCTCTGCTGCCTCTTACTCTATGATAGGCCAGTGTAAAATTCCACCACACACTCTCAGGAGGCTGAATCAAGGCATAATTACTTGAGTGGACTATTTTTAAAGATAAAAGGTAGTTTGTTTTTTTATACATACTGTGCATGATGTTGCAGTTATTGCGACCCATA
Source organism: Nanorana parkeri (assembly GCF_000935625.1). Classification (NCBI taxonomy): domain Eukaryota; kingdom Metazoa; phylum Chordata; class Amphibia; order Anura; family Dicroglossidae; genus Nanorana; species Nanorana parkeri. The sequence continues at coordinate 4,316,769 of NW_017306269.1, forward strand.
ACAATGAGGCAGATTAGTAGTTTTGACTTCACATGGCATTGAACTGCTGTGAACCTATTACAGGTCAGTGTCTTGAGAAGTATTAAAGCCAAACAATCAACATGGCAGCCAAGGAACTGGCATTAGAGAAGGAGGTCAGCATTAACAGCTATCTTATTACACAGTAAAGGTGCCCATACACCTTACGATTATCGTACGATTTTCGGATGCGATCGACTTTTCGGCCGATAATCGTATGTGTGCATTGCAGTGTCCAACCGACATTACTGTACAATCGTACGACTTTTGACGGTCAAGCATGTTTGAAAACTTTGCTAGATCGTACGATTTTCGCAAGGTTGCTGGCGTTTCCGTCCGTCAAAAGTCGTACGATCTACACTGCGCTTGCGCTAACGAAAATACGACAAATCAATTACCGCATTTCGTCCAGGTGCTTTTCGTTAATTACGGCTAAATTAATCTTGCGATCATCGGGGCAGGATGGGGCTGCCGTACGAAAATCGTACGACTATTCGATCATCGGACGAAAAGTTTTGTCCGATAATCGTAAGGTGTATGGGCACCTTTAAGATCAAACTTGGAGAGGCAGAAGCAGCACAAGGAGCCAATTAGTTGTTGCAGTGCTTGTGTGCTAACAAGGGAAAAGTTAATAAGAGGAGATAGCAGAGTGACAGAGAGATGGGCTCATCAGTCTGCTGCTTTCCCTTCACTGTCCAGTCACAGGTTGGGGTACAGATAATCTTTATACGTGTTACTTAACTGCAGCAGACAGGACTGTGCTGTGTGTAAATCTCAGGACTGGTTGGACATAAATACAAATGCCTTGGCAGGTAAAACAGCTCCCATTTTGTATTTCTTCTGTGTATTTAACTGTTTGCATGAAGTTCAACCTTAAGTATAAGAAACTGAGGTCACCAACCTGGCTGAACCATCTGACAGAGTTATCTAGATCATAAGAGCAGCTAAACAAACCTACAAATCCTTTGGCAGATAAGACAGGGCACAAACATATATTTCAACTTTGCTTTTAGCTGTTTGCCAGGAGTTCAGCTTTAAACTCTGTTATAGGTCAGGTCAGGATGGGGCAATACTATGAAGCTAAGGGCCCATTCACACATAGTGCGGTGACCTGCATTGTGCCACACCAGATCAGCGCAGATCACCGCTAGAACACAAAGAAAACAATTGTTTTCAACACAGGTGTGATGGGTCGGGTGCAGTGCTAAAATGCAAACATGCTGCAATTTATTGCAGCACAATGGATCCAACCGCAGATCGTGTCATGAAGGCATGCAGTGAACACATTGTACACTACCAATAAAGTTAATAAAAAATGTAAACATTGACAGCTCCAGCAATGTGCAATACAACGCACAACACTGGAGCTGTCACAATACACTAGCCTGTCCGCTTAAATGCAGCGTTTCAGCACACGGGCTGGAGTGAATGGGCCCTAAAAGTCTACTTTAAACAGCTAATAACGATCCAAGAAAAATTGAAAATAAATATTTTCTTGCATTCGTAAGACACACAAAAAGACATGTTTCAGTTCTCATTGAATCAGAATGTATCCCTGCCAAAAGCAGCATTTTTTTCAGGGCACTATTTGAATGTGATTTACCAATCAAATGAACCTAATCATTGTACATTTCCAGATGTGCGCACAGCAGGCTGCTTATCTTAATGTATCCTCGCACATTCTGTGTGTGATAAACCAGCAGAGACTGAGGAAGGAGCAGGAAGCTGGCAGCTTGTCCCAGGAAACACTCACTGCTGGTTTTCAAAGAACCCATAAAAGTGATGCCATGTGTGTCTGAAATAAAGGCAGCTCACAACAGATGATTAATAAAAGTCCATCAAAAACCCAGAATAACTTTTATCTGCTAAACAGTATACCATATGTTACCTTTAAATGACCAGTTTTTGTAACACATTTTTACTTGTTGAAAAATTACACAATAAAGTTGACTTTGCACTACGAAGCAAGGTCCTCTTAAAGGAGAAGTATTGGGAGAGTAACAAGTACTCTTTGCAATACTTAGAGCCAACATGGGATAATGCAGCTGTCACACACCGGCTCTACAGATCTAGAGGTGAGCAATCAGGTCAATCACCGCTCCCCACAAGGATTCCCCCCTCCATTCCTCCAGCACTCATTGGATGGACAGACAGGGGAGGGGGCGGGCACAGCTTGCTCTGGCTTCAGAGAGGCAGAGACAGCTGTCAATCAGGAAGCAGGGTAGAGCCCGACAATATTGACGGGATCCCTCCAGCTTGCAGCACAACTCTGCACTGACAGCATATAGCGAGCATTAGCTTCGTTTGGGTCACCGGAGTATATTAGTAAATGTACTCTTGTGACCCAAAAAGAGAACTAAAAGCAGAAAAAAAAGGGTTGGGCTTAGTTTTCTTTTAACATATCAGGGCCCCCTCTCTCATGATAAAATAAAAAAAAGAATCTAAATGTAGAATCTAAATGTACTTACCAGCTTTTGTCAGCGCCTAGGAGAGGGTGATGTCACTATCCTTCCGCTGAGATCTTGGGATCTAATTTCAGAAGATATGCAGAATGTTTAATGTCAGTGACTTCTCATAGGATTTGGGCTACCAAGTATTCCTGGGACCTTGCAGAAGAGATAGTGACATCACCCTTGCCTAGGTGCTGGGAAAAAGTAAGTATAACTATCTTCCCCCTCGGTTTAATACAGCATTTTAGCAGGTGGGAGGGGTAAGATCTGCTCTAAGGGCTACAGTAGATGAACAATTGTTAAAACTAGTGCAAGCAGAAGAACAACTATACGGGCTCATGCACATGTTGCTTGGACGCAGGGGCTCCTGTCACCTAGCAATCTTCTTTGCTAGGAAACAAGCTACTCCTGCTGCCTAGCGTTCTGTGTTGCCAGGGCGCAGGCAGCTCTTAATGTCTAGTGTCCTTGGTTGCTAGGACACAGGCAGCTATTGTCCCCTAGGATCCTTGATAGCTAGGATGTAGGCAGCCATTCAGGGCTGACATGCCTACTCAATAGTGCGTAACCAAGCTGATTACACACTGTTGACATTTTCATGTCATTGCGCTGCACCAAAACATTTACATACAGCGTAAAATATCTTTCATACACAGATTTTTCTATGTTAAATGTATCGATGTGAACGCAGCTGTGGGCCCATAGAGAACAACATACCTGTGTTCAGATCTGTAAAAAAAAAAAAACCACTGTTCTGATAAAAACACAGTGGGGGAAATTTATAAAAACTGGAGCAGACAGAATCTGTAGCAGTTGCCCATAGTAGCCAATCAGTATGTTGCGTTAGGAAAATGAAAGATAGAAGCTGATTGGTTGCTATAGGCAACTGTTCCAGATTCTGTCTGCTCCAGTTTTGATAAATTCCTTTCAGTGTTTTTTTACAGCCATGTGCATGAGCCCAAACAAATAAGTAAATGTTAAACAGCTATCACGGTTCTAAGCACAAACAAATAAAACAAAGACAGTCACTACTTTAGATTTAAAAATGAGGCATTGGTGAGAAATTGTATCAGGGAGGCGAGAAGGCATCATTTTGTTGAAATGCATGGCTAGGAATTCCTCCCCGGAGTCCAGGCACATTCAAATTTCTTAGATGGCTCCCTGCTGGCATGGTAATGTAAGAGCGCCAGAGCACAAGCCGGGCCCGAGCCTTGTCGCTTGCCGCCGCTCCTGCAGTGCCACATCAAAGAACATGAAATGGAAAGCAGCGCAGCAAATGGAGAAACACAAGAGGAAAAGCAAATGAGAAAGGAAACATTGACAATAGTAATAGACGGGAAAGGTAGATCATCAGCCATCATGTTACAACAATGTATTTCTTGAGATGGTAATTTAACCTGAAGGTGCACTGTGCACTCTGATCAAACAAGGTCAAACACTAACACCCTCATCCCAAACCCTTGTACCACTCAGTACATCCACTCTGTCACCCTCAGATGCCTGAAGGGGGTTCCGGGCGTGGCTTGAAAATAAACTGCTGCTAGGTATAAAGTGCAAGCATCTGCAGCACCATCCAAAACTTCCGTTATGGCCGATTACTGGGCCATTCTGATCGGCCGAGGTCAGTTTTTCATGGTAGTGTTACTGTTGATGCTTGCCCCAGCCCTTCCTTCCTGCCTCCTGCACATTGTTGATGGCCAGTAAGTTAGCCAACCATAGTAATGGACCAAGAAGAATGAGATGGAAGCAGAAAGGGGCATGCAAGCTATGACGCTCCCAGAAAGGTTCATAGCTTTGTTAGAATGACCCAGGATTCAGATGTACAGGCAAAGTCATGTAGCCTGCTGCACGTATGTGCAAGTATGTGCAAGTACCTCTAGGTGTCTACACTTGAATTTTGTATATGTTTTTAGTGATATAGCCACTTAAGGGACACAGTGCATCAGACTTATTGTGCCATGAGGTCCAAGATAGGAAGGTGTCCACCAAGTCAGCTGTTTTGTTTTGCACTTAGTTCATCAGTTATGGCTCTTGGCAGTAAAGACATTGAATTAAAAAGGTGCGTGGAGCTGAAGCCTTTCATGTTCTTGGTCCTTGTCTGCAGATGCAGACAAGCTGAAGGTAAACAATACAATGCTTATACTGGTATACACCTTTTATGACATCTCTTAAAGCAAAAAGAGGTGAAAGGTTTTTATTTACAAAGTTGTTTTGTATCTCTAGATCTATTGGAAGAGCTAATGTATCTCAGAAGTAGATTTTTACTTAAAGAATATGTGAAAAGAACCATATCATCATCAGTCAGCTATGCTACAGCGGTAAAAAATGTTTATCTCACTTTATGATTTTTAATCCAGGGCACATGATCGCATGGTCTCATTGCCCCTCTAACTTCCACAGTGACAAATGACATCAGGGACAAGAAGTTAACCGTCTGTCCTTCATTCCATGAGGCTAGGTTGTGGAGCAAGGATGGAGCAGGACTGAGCAGAGGGGCAAGGTAGCCTTACCACTGACTACGGACTGAAGCCGGGAAGCTGGCTCCAGGTTCCCTCCTGGCACTGCCGGTCAGATTAAATCTCCCTCTGACCGGAAGTTCCGGTATTGGGATAAATAACTGAGCATTTGGGCGAGTACGGGTACTTGCCCAAATACTCTGTATCGCTGCCGATAATAATTTAGACTATATTTTTAGGTATTTTTGGTGGAATATACAGTATTTAGGCTATTGTTTTAGGATATTTTATCTTCTGATCAATGTAGACAGGCAAATGAGTCTCCCCTGATGGCCATTGTATTCACACAGCTGCAGAACACCTGCCTGAATACCCGGACAGTAACGATATCTGATAGATTTATCTGATAATATCTGATTTATCTGAACAATATCTCTGTGCTATTTAAAGTGGTGCCCAACAGACTCACTGCAGCAGCAATTGTCTGAAATTCAAGTTGAGTATGGCTAGCTTATGATGAAAATTAGATCCATTTTCCAGATTGGTTGTGTTAATGCAGCATTTGAATTTTTAGATACAGTATATAGCACCTTTAAAGAGAAGTAAAAAGATGTTAATCTCTGATTTCTCTAATATAGTTTGTAAGCTCTGACGAGCAGGGTCCTTCTAATCCTTTCTATGGCATTGTATTGTAATTGTACTGTCTCCCCAAATGTTTTAAAGTGCTGCACAAACTGTTGGCGTTATATAAATCCTGCATAAAAATATGAATCAGTTTACTCTAGATTGTGGAGTCATTTAGAGGAGTGTGACACCACCAATGGAATTTATCATTGCCGCAGGAGTTGGGTGGATCTGAGAAATGTGTTTGAGTTACTAGAGACAGGTATATGAACCTAGAACATGATTCACCTTGCCAGCAACCATGCTAACCTCTAATATTATGTTTGGGTGATGCTGGCCTTGATGTACTTTTGATTCCAAATTCCTAATACCAGACATTCAAAAAGAAAAAAAAAAGACATCTGAGTAATAAAAACTGATAAGTGTGGACATGGTTCCATTTTCCTGTTTTAATATGTTTCTAATTATCAATCATATGCAGCAATTATCTCTATTGCCTCTAGTTGATCAAATTGAAAAGCAAATTAGAATTTTTTTCCCTCTTTGTTACTAAAATAGACCAAAATGTCCTCCGGTATACAAGAAAACGGAGGAAATTTCTATTTCCTTCCCTCTGCTGTATTGTAATGAATGCTATTGCTAAAAGGAGCTTAATTCAGAATATAATACAAACCTACTTTTAATAGCAAGTCATTTGATGGAAGAGTTATTTGATTGGGTTTCTGGTGAATGAAAGCCTTTTCTTGTGATTGAAGATTTGTCTTGTAAATTACTCTTATTCACAGAAACACTTTTTGAACCAACAGAATAATCGGTCATTTTCAGTCCCAAAAGGTAAAGATTTTGCTGGAGGCTACAACTGTATATTCTCAACATGTAAAAACAATCAGCAGCTAAAATATTGCCGTTTTATCACGTAGATGCTTAGCACAGCATTTTTCTGCTTTTTTCTCTTAAGGTGTGTATGAATAAATTCATGGTATGTCAAAAAAATACAGCTACACAGTAAATAAATAAAAATATATCTTCCTTTTATCATTAAAAAAACAGTAGCTGAGCTTTAATTAGGTGACATTGCCTAGGCTGAAATGATGTCTTCAGTTTGCTGCGGGCAGGAAGGAGCATTTTGTCAGTCTCCTCTCCCTCAGTATTCACTGTAAGTTTGTAGCAAGGAGTTGATGTGGTTAGACATTTGTCAACATAGTCAAAAACTGCACAAGCACCAGGACTTACAGGTTTATGAAGCTTATAGCTCTGTATTACAAAAAAAAGTAATACATACACCGTATTGCAGGCACCAGCCTACTCTGCTTCCATAAAGTGAGTTTGCCACTAAAACAAAAAAGAAAATTTGCTGACAGATATAAAGGGCATAGATCTAGTGTTGCCTGCTCATACCTGCAGTATTTTTAGTCCGTCTGCTTCACTCCGTTCAGGAAATTTTTTAACACTTTCTGGTTGTGGAAAAGCTTGCCCATCCACATATTTCTATTGGACAGTAAAACTGCCCATCATAGTAAAGGGTCATAAGGGATGTGTAAAGGAGAACGGAAGTGGGAAAGACTTGACATTATTAACTAGTCTTGGAACTTTGTCCTTTTAGAATGGCCTGGCATTTAGGGAAGCAGGGGGAGTGAAAGCTGCTACAGGTATATGGTGTCCGCGCTTTATATCTGCCAACACTGTTTTCTATGTTAAGGTATTTTAGGTGATAGAGTCAGATTAATCAGCTGCTTCCCTTACCCCCGGCTTTGGAAAATCCTTAAAAAAAAGCGTCAACAATTTTATTGAGAACAGGAGAACAGCAACACTCCACTCTAGTATTAAGCCCCATTAGAGGGTGAAACGCATCAGAGCAAGGCAACATGTGGAGTGTTTCTGTCCACTTATTCTCAATTAAGGCTTGGAATGGTTTGGTTTTACTGGTCTAAGGGAGTTGATGGGCCTCGGAACGTGTAATGCAACATGTTGAAGAAGTGTCAAAAGGAGGGTTTTCACCTGTCCTAGGATAAAAGAGAAGCGGAACTGTGCAAGTTGTACCTAAATGAGGCAAGAAGACAACAAATGACTAATCACCAGTATTGCACGTGGTCTCTCTGGTACAATGCTGCAATCACAAGGCAAGCACAAGTCCTTACTATGGCTAATTCTGGTGATCGCAAAAGCTTACATTTACTCTATGCGATCATCCATAAAGCCAATAAAAAATACAAATTCCTCAGCTTGTCTACCATACAAGAATCCTTAATTTACATCATAAAACTCTGCAGAGTATCCATTTTTTTACATCTGCAGCAGACAATGGACAGTAAACATGATTTTAAGTTCCAACCAAATGCAAATAGGCGCTACAATGTGTGTAGGAAACCAAGCGTCTAATCCCGTCAGCTATCACATAATGGGCTTTCTGTCTGAAAATAAACATTAGAGAAACACATAAACCGCAAGATACGCTTCCTAAGATGCACATAAAAGCCGACTTTGGGAGATGAAGCACAAAGGCTGCTATCATACATTTGCCGATCTACTGCAATGACTTTACTAGTAAATAAAAGAAAGCTGAAACCCATATCAGAGAAACAGCTTTATATCTCCTTTTGTCATATTAATAAGTCTGATGAAGCATGCAAAGGGATTTAAATCTGTGCCAAGCTAGACAAAATAACTTTAATGAGTTTAATTAGTTTTCTCTGGGAAATGTTTTTCTTGAAAAGGATGAATGGAGAAAGCGGCTGGATTCTTATAGATCCCCACATTATGGTGATCAATCTTGAATGGACAGAAAAAAGGGGTGAGGCATATGCCCAAATATGGTCAAAATATAAACTTAATTTAGAATTGGGGAAGAGTTAAATATGTTCAATTGTGTTGTTATCATAAACAGTCACTATGCATTCCTGGGTAACCTTAGGTCAGTTTGATCATCCAGCGGGTTCTTTAATTTACACTATATGGCCAAAAGGACACCTGACCATTACATCTATATGAGCGTGTTGAACGCCCCATTCTAAAACCATGGGGATATGAAATTGGCGCCCCTTTTTCTGGCTAGAGTAGCCTCCACTCTTCTGGAAAGACTTTCCATAGGATTCCAGAGTGCGCCTTTGGGAATTTGTGCCCGTTTAGCCAAAAGAACAATTGTGAATTAACTTACTGATGATGTATGAGAAAACCTGGCTTGCAATTGGCATTCTCATTCATCTCAGTAGGGTTGAGGTCAGGGTTCTTTAACTGCCTCCAGGCCGGCCGTAAAAAAACGGCCGGCCAGCAGCTCTCTCGATCTGAGCGGGCGTCTCTAGACTAGAAATGGCCGGAATTTAAAAACGGGCAGCGATGCCCGTTAATATACATGCGATCCGCCGGCTGTAGAGCCGAACCAAACTCATCAAACCATGTCTTTATGAAGCTGGCTTTGGCACAGTCATGCTGGGACAGAAAAGGACCTTCCCCAAACTGTTGACTTAATGTTGGAAGCGCACTATTGTCTAGAATGTCCCGTTGTAGAATTAACACTGCCTTTCACTGGAAAAAACAGAACCCAGCAATCTAGATGGGTTTCCACATACGTATGGCTATATAGTGTATCCAGTTTGAGAAGAACCCCCCTTCTTCTACCAGAGATCTTGGTGTATTACCCCTTCTTCTCCTTTGACCCATTCTGCTTTAGACTTATGTGAGCACTATTGTCATCAACGTCATATGCCCTCTGGCAGAGACATTGCTGAAATGCATGAAGTCAACCAGGATAAGACACAGTTTTCCTAATATAGAAACAATGTATGCCATAGTGTATTCATTTAAATCTGTGCTTAATGGGTATTCTAAGAGGTATAGTAAAGTGAATTAGAAGCTGCTGCACTAGAGACAACTAGGTCCAATTGATTGTTAAACCTAATATACAGCGCTAATAGTTCAATCGGTGTATAAAGGAATGGATCTAAAATGTGTTAACACTAAGATTGTACACACCTTTTTCAACTGCAGTGGGTGAATAAATTAAGATCGCTGTAGTGAAACAGGTGCTAGCCTCAATATTAAGTGCATAAAGGCAAAAAATGTGCAAGTGTAAAACAAGTAGTTATAAATATTATTAATGGAAATAAAAAGTGAATATAGTATATTATATTACACAAAATGTGATTGCTCTATATAAGGTGAATATATAGTATATTAAAGTACATATAACAGTGATTATAATTAGATGTGATTGCTCTATGAAACTTTTAGAAAGTGCAAAAATACTTTGTGCATCAATCCTCCTAATATAAATGCATAATAAATAGATACATAAAAAATTAATGTATCCTTGCGATTTATTTTTGATTCACAAGCAATTAGATCATAATAACAAATATTGTAATCAATCTGTAATATGAGAATAAATCTCTGTGCAAAGTATACAGTAAGTCTCTGTGACAAATAATCTCCGCTTAAGTGCAAATAAGTGAAGCCTGCAAATGCTCGGATGTGAAATGGAGCTTGCTGGAAATCGTATTGTTGTCAACACGTCCACCCCCTTCAGAGTGCCTACTCACCGCAATATGTTGGCTGTAGCAGACAGCCAAAAAGCGTATTGTCTGATAGAACACGGTGTTGCGGTGTCTTCAATGGATAAACACTTTACCATCGATCTCTCTTGCCTGCCGGCGGGCTGGACACGCCTTTGCGACAGCCTTGAGTGGAGAACCCCAGTCCGGGTGTGCAGGAGATAAGCGCGAGCCGCTCACGAGGACCGTCCACCTGAGGGAGAGACCCACAGCGCCAGAGGAGACACGGGAGCACTGCTCTTTTGAGTAAACCGCTCAGATAAGGAAGTCTCGGAAATCTTTTTCTTTTTCCTTATCTGAGCGGTTCTATGAATGTCTGGGAACATGACTAGAATTCTGGTTTTACTCAATAGATTTTACGCTCTGAAAAAGGGGGAGGCATTTTCCCCTGAAATACACTGGCTATTCCTAAAAAATAATTGATACAAATCATTGAACTTTGTGACTGTTTTTAATAGGCACACTTAACCCGATACTCAAATAAGGTATCACATGCAAACTGACAATGGGCAAGAGCAGGTGTCTCTGCAGAGGGAACCAACTTGTCAGTCGAGAAACTGCATGTAGATTTGTCTGTGGATTGCGGCTATTCCATGTTACATGCATTGGGTGCATTTTTTTTTAGCTGTGAAATGCGGAAAAGTGAAGCACTAGATTACCAACACTGGACTAGTAAAGTACAACAATGGCTGGATTAAACCTGATGTACTAAGCAAGTATGGCGCCCCCCAGGCCCCATAGCCTCCACGTGAACTGCTATGGTTATTCTTATGCCAATGATCATATGATGAGTTTGAATTGCAGAGGGATATGTCAAATTTACTTTAGCTGAAGAATGTTTTTGAGCATTATGTGCCCTTAACATTCTTTCCTCAGTTTTATTGTTTGCCAGGTATGAAGCATATCCTGCTGTTTCAATGGCACAGATATTTCACAGTACAGACAATGGGCTATATTATCTACCTTTTCTTAAAAGTAATGGAGCATGGTCTGCTACCAGACAGTCTGGCCTTCAGCAAAGCATAAACTATCCACTTCTAACCTGTCCTTCCTGCCCAAAGCCAAAAAACTATAACACAAAAAATAGATATAGGCAATCATAAATCGCAGAACTCAAATCTTTTAAACGTATGCTGGCTGCCATGCTAAAGCACTTTCAGTTAGTCAGATGTCCTTTATTCTAAAGCAGCTGCGTAGCATTAAACCTGAAACTATCAACTAAACGGGAACTACCTTGTGTGGAGCATTTCATCTAAATTTAAATTCTGTGCTCACCCAAATAGTTATTGTAAAAATCTGAAATAATGTACGAAACATAATAAAAAAAATTATAGATTTTAAACCAGTTGTGAATAGGCAATTTGTGTAAATATACTGTAAATATACATTCCACTAATGCCATATATGGAAAAATCATGCACATGATGCATATATAATGCTGCTTCACAGTTTAGACAAAAATGGTTAGCTCATGCATTTACATTCCTGCATTCATCAACGCAAGCAACACAACGTAGAGCTAATTTACACAACATCACCTTGCAATTCATGCAGGGCTTTGCACAATACACCTGCTGGGTGTGTACACACTACAAAGGTGTCTAGATTCCACCAATAGATCATGCTGGGAGGGAACACACTACAGAGGTGTATACTTGTTCGTGGCATGTTTATAAGGTTAGTAAATCAACCCCAGTATCTCACAGGAGTACACCCCTCACATTTTTGTAAATATTTTATTATATCATTTCATGTGACGACACAGAAGAAATGACACAGAAGAAACAACTCAACACACAGCCATTAATGTCTAAACCGCTGGCAACAAAAGTGAGTACACCCCTAAGTGAAAATATCCAAATTGGGCCCAAAGTGTAAATTTTTTGTGTGACCACCATTATTTTCCAGCACTGCCTTAGCCCTCTTGGGCATGGAGTTCGCCAGAGCTTACAAAAATCTACCAGTGTATGGCCAGCTTTAGAAGGTTTTTGTATCCACTATAGCCTATTGTCAGTCATTGGTGTTGGTGGTGGCCAGACCTAAAAATATAAACAACTACAGCAGCTGCTCAGATCTGTTTCAATCTAGCAAAGAAGGAAAGGTGCACATGGGCAGGGCAGTATACAAAACAGGTCCCCAGCACACTTTCAGGCTAGCCAGCAACAACAACAAAAAATATTTTTTTCTTCTTCTAGAGGGTCCTTGGTGTACGTCCCTTTAAGTGGATTAAAATGGTTGACGTAGCTGCGGGGCGCTGTGTGTTTTGGAAACCCCAGTCAGTTGGAGAACAAGGCGCAACAGACACTCTGAAACAAGAATGTCATACTAAGAACAAATAATACAGTACAAAAGAAAAATAGTAACAGTGTTCTCAGAGGAGAGGACACTGTTGAGAGATGGTTACTAAACAGAGCTGTATGTATATATATATATATATATATCTATCCTCAACCCCAAGTTTTCCAAAAGATGGAATTTGACCCCACTGTCACATTTCACAAACCCCCACCCCCCACATACAGATGCGATTTTGGCACTTCTAAGCTTATTTCTCTTTGTCAGCTTAAAGTGTTTCTAAACTTTCTTTTTAGCTTTACATGCAGGTTTTTATTGCTGTATGTGTCTCTGCCAGGGAGATTCACTCTCTCTCTTTGTCCTTTTGACCCCTGTTGCTGAGGCTGAGAAAAACCCAAGATTACAGTAGGGACACCGGTAAGAGTGAGAGCTGTGTAAAGATGGTATTTCCTTTGACTTTGGAATTTTTTCCTTACTTCTATTTTTGTGTGTGACTGCTTCTCTTTAACCTCTTGAGTCCCAGCCTCTGTTTTAAAACAGCAGTGGGACAGCAGGGGTCAGCGGCTTTTGTGGGTGCTGGCTGAGGTTAAGGCTGGAAATGCTGTCTGTCACAGCTCCAGTATCCAGCACTAAGCCCAGGAGCTGTGTATTGATGTCACTGCACTTCTTTTCAGTACAGAGGCTTGGGAAGAGCTGTTGTAGCTCTGTCCAGCCGCCTTGTAGAGCAGTACATCACTGTATAGTATAGTATAGTAATCTATTGCTGGCTGAATGCAGCAGGCAATAGATCACTATTGGAAGTTATCTGTTGTTGCAGAGCTGCATGGAGTATCTGGATCAGGTCTCCAATAATCCATATGACCCCTCATGAAGAAAAAAGGAAAAGGAAAAAAAAAGTGTAAAAGTAGAAAAAGAAATAAGCAAATAAATATATGTATATCCTAAAAATAAATAAAAAGATTCCCTCTTGAAAAGAATTAATCGGTCAACGATGCTGGATGATCTGGATGACATTTGTGTTCACTGCACAAGTATCAAATGTTCACGTAAGTGGACGCTTAGCTTTAACATTTTTGGTAACTCCAAACCTATAAAAAGTTGCCGTCATGCTAATTTATGCGCTCCTCAACCTGACATACTCTTACCCTAATGTTACAATGGCCAGCTTTAAAGGTCAACTCTGGGCACAATAATTCTTCCATTATACATTCCTTTACCTCAAAAGCAACCTCCCATCAGGCAGCCTTTCTTTTACATCTGGTAAATCTGCTCCATTACATGTTGGGATTAGTATTGCTCCTGCTGTACTTCTGGGCTGCTCAGATGTAGGCACTGAGGTCTTGTCTCTACCTCCCTCTCCTCCAGACCATTCACAAAATAAAGCCTGGCACTGTGTGTATTTTGAATGGTCTGGAGGAAAGGGTAGTGGGGACACAACCACAGTGTTGGGGGGGGGGGCCGATCTT